>NC_072731.1:168429601-168572672 GCF_026930045.1 Uloborus diversus | reverse complement strand
GTTCTTCTGTATTTTAAAAATCAAGCATAAAAACTTTATTAAAAGTTGAAAACTGTAGTACTAAAACACTTGGTATGATAACATATTCTAAAACGAACTACAAATTTTGTCATAAAAATTTAACTTGCTTTTGAACACTTATTTTTGTTAATTCTAAACCCATATCATGACTACTTGCTGTTAGCCAATATGTGTTTTGGTTCCATATTGTGGTAATTCATATTTAAGAAACTCGACCCTCCAAATGAAATGCTGAAATGCCGCCCCTGCTACATGGGCCCGTTATTACCCATAAAAAATTTCGTTAAATTTGTTTAATATTTAGCCGACGCTATTTGACCTTGAAAAACTGAAAAAAAGGGCAAAAATGCACTTTTTTTCAAAAAAAAAAAAAGGTTGGAAGGGAGTCAAAAATAAAAGTTTGAAGCTGGTTTCAGCAAACATTAGAAGTATCTGTCAGTGAATTAGTTGAAATCCTCAAAGACTTTTATGCATTTTGTAGAATATTTAGCTACGCTCCTTTAAGATTGAAACATGGGAAAAATGAAAAAAAAAAAAATAATAAAGTAGTTTCGAAATAAATAAATACTGAAATGTTACGGAATACGTTACTTAGAAAAAACAGTGAAAATTCAATCAATTTCATGCGGCATTTGTACGCCAATTTTAAAAAATGCACACACTCAAATAAAAAATAGTTAATTATTTAATCTTCGGTTTCAATTGTTTCTATTGAATAATAAACGGCGCTCAACTGCTTCTATTATTCCTAAGATTATTTTATAACTATTTTATACATGTTTGACAAATAGAGCCCTAGAGTAATAAAAAAATGGATTAAGGGTTAAGGAAAGTCATATTACATTGAATGAACCTGAAACAGAACTTGACTTAGGAGAAAGCACAGAAAATACAGATGACGATTTTAAAATGAATTATACACTTTCAAGAAAACGTAAGCGAACTGATGCGCCATCAACAACGACAAGTCAAATAAGACTTTCTATGCCTCATACAGCGTTAGCAGCAGATCTAACTGGCGCTTCAAATAGAGCAGTGGCTAAAATTGCTACAGCAGTTCTAGGTGATTTCGATTTAGTTTCTTCTAAACAAAACAAAAATATATTGTCGATAAAAACAAAGCAAAAAGGGAAGTCGATAAAAAAAAAAGGAGCGAGCTAAGAGAAAGAGATTTAAGAGCAGTTAAAGGAGCAGCTATAAAGAGTTTGTATTTTGACGGCTGCAAAGATGACACCCTTCAAATGACGTCTGGCCATCAAAAATTAACATCTGAAGCTCATTTAGCACTGACAGAAGAACCAAGTAGCAAGTACATCGGTCATTTATCATTAACAGTTGGTGAAAGTGCAAAATAAATTTCGCAAGGTATTATAGGCTTTGCAAAAAAGTATAATATGAGCTTGCTTAACTTATGTGTTATTGGATGTGACGGAACAAATGTAAATACGGGATGGAAAGGTGGAGTAATTCGTTTACTTGAGACATCCAAAGACCTTTACAGTGGAACATATGTCTGCTGCATACTAATGAGTTGCCACTGAGGCACCTTATTCTGGAATTAGACGGTTGCACAAAGGGACCACATTCATATTTTGGAGCTATTAAACAACTTCTTAGAGATTGTGAAAAAAATTCGGTGGACAAATTTGATAAAATTGACTGCAATCTTCTGGTTTTGGACATGGAAGATATAAAAAGTTTAAGTACTGAACAACAATATTTGTACAGAATCTGTCTTTCCGTAAAAGATGGTAGTTGTCCTTCTATCGTGGCTGACAGTAGTCCAGGCAAACTCAGTCATTCGCGATGGCTGACAACTGCAAACCGTTTGTTACGCTTGTATATAGGCACTCCAACTTCATCAGAAAATCTTACAATGCTTGTAAAGTATGTATTGTTATTTTATGCTCCAATGTGGTTTGAAATAAAAATGAAACCGAACTGCCAGTATGGTGCCCAACATTTTTGGAAAATGAATTTTTGGAACAGCCTACAGAGTTCACTTTCGAGAAATTTCCCTGTCACACGCAAGCTGTGGAACGTTGTGTGAAACTAATAACCGAAGCTGCAATAAAAGTTCGTGGTGAAACTGCCACGAGATGGATACATTCGTGCCAAACTTCAAGCTAAGGAAGAACTTCCATCATTAGATAAAAAGGGACAATATTATTCCAAAAAATAATATTCATTATGCATGAGGTATTTTAAATCAAATTTGAAGATTTCTTTTTCAAAATTTTATTATCTTTATATGTAATTTTAGAAAATGTATGATACTATTGCGTGATAATAATTACTATGATTAATAGTGCTATTTAATTAATTAGTCTATGATTTAATTTTGAAAAATTATTTTTACATTGGTTTTTAAAGAAATTCAATATTTTTTCATTTTTCTCCAGTTTTTGATTTCGAAAAGGAGCGGTTAAATGGTCATTAAAATCAATGAAACATTTTATGGGCTCGAACTGGCTCATTATATAACATTTTCGGTGCGTTCCAGTAAAATATTTGGAATTTAGTTTAAAAAAAAAATTCGACAAAAATTCCTTTTTCTCCTTTTTTTTCGGTTTTTCAGTGTCAAATAGCGCCGGCTAGATATTTTTTAATATCCAAGAAATTTTTTGTGAGTGCTAACTAGCTCACTACGCAACTTTTGCTCGCTATCTAAAAATTGATTTCGAAAAAAAATTTTTTTCGGCTTATTTCGGCCCACCCTAATGCATAACCCTCGATGCCCCTGTAAACTTTTTTTCATGAATGACATGTCGTAGCAGGAAGTCAACTGCATGTTTTTTTAAAGAGAAAAACGACACTCGGAGATTAAATCTCAAGGATCGGCGCTCAAAATCCGACGCTCGTTCCACACTATGTTATTAAAAATATCAATGAACTCAAATAATTGCCGATGTTTACAGTTCCTGAAAAACGAATTGTTTTGCGTCATCCCTCAGTAACCTTCAGTATTACTTCGAAACGCAGAAAGCAGATGGCGCTGACACTATTCTTGGCACACGAAGCGCGAAATTTTCTCCCCGTTGTTTTCATTTGGAAGTTTTTCTGCCTGTTCTTTTTTACAACTCTTTTACCCCTTGGTTGACACCCATGGATAAGGACTAATGGCAGCAACATATTATGCTACTTATCAGCTGTTGTAGTGACAAAGATTTTTATGACAAGTCAATAATTTTCAAAAAAGGCCTTCGCTTCTGTCGGACTACTGAGCTTTTATAAAAGTGAGGATTCTTCGAATTATCATCCACTTAAAAAGAAGAGGAGGAGGATCGGCAGCGAGGGTTTGTTTAATTGCTCCGGTGTCTGAATTTTGGCAGTGCAAGTAAGTTCGCTTCTACTGATGGAGTTCGAGAAGCGAGCCGAGAATCCAAATCCATGGACCAAAGCGAATTTTGTATCGAGGATATTTTTTTGGTGAGTTTCAAACATTTTTTTTTATTTTTGTTTAATTTGTTCCACTTGTCAAATGTTTTTAAAAATAATTTCTTTTTTTTTTCTTAATTATTTTTACTTTCACAACGCACACTGAATTACAAAATCTTTAAGAGAAGTTTGGACAATGGATCGCTGAATTTTTTTTTTTTTTATTCCTAATTATTTGATTTATTTTTTCATGATGTTTTATTTTTTAAATATTTCTTAAGAAACGCCGACATTTTATTTATGTAATGCGTATAATGTATTTTATACTATATGTATACGGTTTTATAGAAAAATTGGTTTTCAGGTACAACCCCAACCGGTAGACTTATCCCTTTGTAGCAGATCTGTATTTTTTAAAACTTAGTTTCGGTTTTTGTAATTTTTGCTGAAGTCAGATGTGTAATATTTTTTCAGTTAAACTGTAGGTAATTTTCGATTTTTGAACTTTTTAATGCTCTGTAAATTGGTTTTTTCCCCTTAATGTTTTTTTTAATCATTACAAAATTTGGAAAAAAGGAGAGAGAGAGAGAGAGAAAGAAAAAGAGAAAAAAGCTCTAGCAGGGAAAAAATGCAATGTTGGTGATTTCTGGAGTCCTACTATATTTGATTTTAAGGTTTTATAGCAGGTTTTATGTTGAGAACTGAATTTCCGAAATGATTACTTTCTCTGCTTAAAATCTAATTTTCAATCTTTTAACAAATTGATTTGTTTTAGTTGTTTCCGTTGCTTTATAAAAGTAAAAATTTAAAGCGTGCCATTTTTTACTCAAAATTAATGCATAATTTATGCTTGTCAACAAGGGCGGCCCGATAGGAGGTCACCAGAGGTCATTGTGATCTCTCAAAAATGTCCTCTTACGGCAAATTTTGACTGACAATTCGTCAAAATTATCATCATTCGGCAAAATTTGGAGTTCCGTACGGAAAATTAGGACTTTCCGTCCTCGCAAAAATTTAAGTTTGAGGTGCCCCTGCTTGCTAATGATTGGGCGAAAAGATTATTATTTGTATCTGGGTGTTTATTAAAGGTATATTTCGAGCTTCATAATAGATTCAGCACAAAATTATCGATTATAAAAGGGGGAAAAATCACAAAAAATAGATTTGTTAAACTTTATTTAATCGCTTTGTTTGACACTAAATGTTGATACTCGGGGGGGGGGGGGATTTCACAATTACATTTTGATAGAAAAAAAACATAATTGTGGACCCTCATATCTGATGTCACAATTTACAATTTCGTTAAATATCTGTCCAAGTTACAAAGTAATAACACAAAGTAGTAAGTTACAAAGTAATTTTTTCCCGTTTTTTCTTTTTATTTTCTTTAAATGATAAGCGTAAAATTTTCATTTTAGAAAATTAGTTGTGCTTTTAATTTATTTGTGATTTGCAAGAAAAATATGTTAAAGTAACAGTTATTTGTTCAATATGTAAGCGAATTAACTTTTGAGAAATGAACTACAGATCTGCGTTACACGATCTGAAATTTCAAATTTGTAAAGGCATAAAAAATGAATGAAATAAAGTAAAGTCATTGACGTTCAATACATTTTTATGCATTACTTCTTACAGATAATATAGAAACTATGTTTATGTATTTCATAAGAAATATTGATTTTAAGTTTTTAAGCGTTGCCAAGAAAATAACATTTTAAATGAAACCAAAAAGTTACTTTTAGTAGTACAGTTTGCCCACGAATCATATGAAATAGGCAAACGTCCATTTAAGACGAATCTATTTGAATGATGGGGAAAAGTAAAAATTTGATATGCGTGTTCCGCTCATTTAAATGAGGTCCTGCTTAATTTAGGGGCTAACATGCATCTGCAAAAGCTGGCATCCCTGGATGCGCCCATATCCTCCTGTAAACCGGATGTTCGCCTCTCCATGCAATTCATGGTCAGACTGTAACTAGACTGTAACTAAAAATTAAGTCGGCTTGTTAAGTTGCGGCTTTTTATTTTGTGTAAAAAAGCAAAACATTTGAAAATGTTCGACATAAATTAATCAAAACATCGAATCAATAAATGACCTCTGTCAATTTTAAATACACAGAGAAATTTATTCTTACATATGTATTTAAACGTTTTTCTATTCCTTGGGGAGGGGAGGGGGAGGGCAAAAATATAAGCTCTCCTCCAGTTTTTGGCGAAATATATTTATTTCTAGTAGTATTGGTTTTTTGATTATTTTTTGAGAGGTTGTTGTTATGAATATTGTTTAACTGTTTGAAATTAGGTTCAAAATAATGAAATCAACTATTTTTTTCGTACATTCACTAAATTTTAACTACTAAATTGTGCGTGATGTGAATCCGCCTTTTTAATCAGAATTTATATAAATCTTGAAAATCCTTGAAAACTTATTTGTACATCAGATCGTTTTTTTTTTTTTTTTTTTTGAATAGCTAAATAATCAGCAGTAATTAATGTGTAAAAGAGTATAGACGTTACCTAATTTTAAGATAACGCCAGATAACGCTACTGTAATAATACCCAATAGAATACTATAGTAATATTAAAATTGCAATTCCTCTTCTAAATGGATAAAATGGTCATTCCCGTGGGAAAAGTGCAATTCATTTTCGGACAATTTTAAAGTTTGTTCGTCAATTTGAATAATCTAAACTTTCTAATAACATCTTTTTTATTTTTTGTTTGTTCATTTGTGCCTAATAAAGTATCAATGGTTTTCACACAATAATTTATGAAGAATTCAGATAAATTTGATCGTCTCCGTGTAGTAGAGTAAATATAACGGTTAAAATAACGTTCTGGTGATAAAGAAAAGTTACAATTGCATGACAAACGTAAAATGAAATAATGATTCTAAAACTGTCTTGTCAACAATTTCTAGAAAAAAAACTTTTTTTAGAAATCATAAATCTAATTATTAGTACAATAGAAATCATAAATCTAATTATTAGTACAAATGTAACAGAGAGGACTCGTATGAGAAGCAAAGAACTCGACACGTCTTATTTGTTGATCGTAGAACTCTGTATCGCTATTTAATTACGGGAGTTATACTGCCGTGCTAAGCACAAAAGTCGTGTCTGCACTTTTTACCAAATTGAGTTACGGTCACTAAGTGATTATTTGTCACATTTTACCTAAATACAATATTTTATCGTCATTTGTGAATAGAAATTTTTTTTTTTTAAACTCCGAAAAAGTTACATTTGTATCAAATACGTGGAGGCACGCAACTTCGAACTGCAATTTCTAATTTTGAACTCAGATGCAGATACGACTTTTGTAAATAGGACGGCAGTAGTACAATATTTAATCTTATTAAAAATATTACAAGATTTCACAATTATTTTATTTTTGAAAGTGCTGTAGCATAGGGTGCAATATGAAACGAAGAAAAGTTGGGAAATTAATCAAAAATAATTTTCTAGTGAGTTTCGTTTTCTTTTATGTCTGTATCATTTAACTGAAAAATGTATAATTTGACTGACAATTTATATTATTGTTCCATTTTATCTCAATCTTAAAATTTTCACTCCCAATGATTTGAATCTGGGACACGTAATATTCGTTTTCCCTTTCTTCTTCAAAAGCAAAATATTGTTACAAATTTTTCAAATAATAATTATTTTTGTTAATTAATGCTTAATTTGTTGTAATCTGGCTAAATTTGGCGTTTATTTTATTAACATTAGATCGAAGTTACTTTAGGTCTTGAATCTTGACCTTGCCTGCTGTGCACCATTCAACACAATGATTTAGGGATTAGTGAGAAATTAAAGAGATATCGTCAAGATGGCATCATTTTCGGCGACTTATTTCTAATGCAAATTTTGGCAAGAAATCCCCAAATGTCGCCAAGCTTGGCGACATTTCGAACAGTAGCATGCAAATACTAATATTTCAATGCAATAATGCATGAATATCCCCTGTTTCCTCTCGAAAGTAATAGGATATTTCTAGTACTTTCGAGCTTGGCGACATTTCGAACATTAACAGGCAAATACTAATATTTCAATGCAATAATGCATAGATATCCCCTGTTTCCTCTCGAAAGTACTAGAATATTTCTGAATGGAAAATACTAGAATGTAGTTGAATGGAAAATTCTAGAATGTAGTTGAATGGAAAATACTAGAATGTAGTTTAATGGAAAATACTAGAATGTAGTTGAATGGAAAATTCTAGAATGTAGTTGAATGGAAAATACTAGAATGTAGTTGAATGGAAAA
Source organism: Uloborus diversus (assembly GCF_026930045.1). Lineage (NCBI taxonomy): Eukaryota > Metazoa > Arthropoda > Arachnida > Araneae > Uloboridae > Uloborus > Uloborus diversus. The sequence goes on along the minus strand of NC_072731.1, from coordinate 168,565,005 downwards.
TACTAGAATGTAGTTGAATGGAAAATACTAGAATGTAGTTTAATGGAAAATACTAGAATGTAGTTGAATGGAAAATACTAGAATGTAGTTGAATGGAAAATACTAGAATGTAGTTTGATGGAAAATACTAGAATGTAGTTTGATGGAAAATACTAGAATGTAGTTGAATGGAAAATACTAGAATGTAGTTGAATGGAAAATACTAGAATGTAGTTGAATGGAAAATTCTAGAATGTAGTTGAATGGAAAATTCTAGAATGTAGTTGAATGGAAAATACTAGAATGTAGTTGAGTGGAAAATACTAGAATGTAGTTGAGTGGAAAATACTAGAATGTAGTTGAATGGAAAATACTAGAATGTTGTTGAATGGAAAATACTAGAATGTAGTTGAATGGAAAATACTAGAAGTCATTCAACGCTGTTTAAAAAAAGCCTCTTCAATAAGAGTTCATTCGGCTAGGAATGTGCTAGCTCTGTGTACTGTTAAAGCTGCGATTTTTATCTTGGTGTTTTTGCGAATTTTTGATGTAAATATGTGCTTTACAGTAGAGTTGACGGTGTTTGATAATACTCACCTAAAGGGTTCGTTTCCAAAATTTTGAAAGTATTTTTTCTAAAAAAGCATGATTACAAATATAGCATTTAACCATTCTTTAAATAATTTGTCGAATTTGAATATTTCTGTACAATTATTTAAATCGGTGCGAAGATTGAAATTATTTTTTTACGCTTCTGCACATGACATCAAAAGTAATGAAATGCCCTTCACTGATGCCATTGGCTCACAGTGTAAATTATCATAACCTGGCAACGCGGTTGACAGCAAAGCGTAAACATTTTGCACGGCAATGTAATTGCGCTCCAAAGTACATCACTTGTGATGTCATAAAGACCACGATTTATTTCCAGAATCGGACACTTAAAAAATTAAATAAAAAATAACTCTTATGAAAATAAAAGTATTTTTCTGGCTTCTTGTTATTATTATTATTTTTTTGCTTATATTCTATCAATTTCAGTGACTAAAAGTAGTACTTTTGACTGAAGGAAACAACCCCACTGCTACAGATAATTTGGCAATTGTTAATGACTTAACTGTACATGTTTGTAAATAAATTTTATGTGTCATCATTTAAAGAATTTCTGAAAGTGTACCGAACTCGTAACAATATTTTTAAACCCATTTTAAAATACTTATGTGCGACCAAATGATACTCGATCTCACTCAAATAAATTGAGAATCAATATAACACATATACGATTAATTGGTGATAATCATTAAAACTTATTTTTTAAAGAAAATTCCAAATTCTTGGAAATGATTTGTGCCATTTTTGCGTGAAGGACCTAAAATCAAGCATCTGTTAATTTGCGAGAACATCCTCGTTTTAGTTCCCAAACCCTGATGAATTTTGTTCCCGTATCATTTTCCGAGTCATTTCCTTTTCCGTTATAGCAGCGCGTAATTGTTTACTTTTTACTGATTTTATAAATGTTTGTTTTTAAGATTGAGAAGAGAATGTATATCCAACGCGGATGTTTATCTGAAACCATGGGCGCCCATATGCAAAATTTTAAAGGGGGGGGGGGAGGACATTTTCCTCATAGTTTGGCAGGATATTTTCCGCATGAAATCAATTTCTGTATAGATTAGAGCTGTTAAAAAATTACACATTTTTAATAATTTATTCATTAATAGCTGGAGAAGAAATGTTTTTATATTTTTGCAAAGAAAAAAAAGTACGATAAGCAAGGAAGTTCTCATTTCAAATGGGGGCTTGAGCCTCCACTTGCCCCCCCCCCCCCCCCGATATGGACGCCCTTGTCTGAAGCACACTAGAAGTAAAGGGATATTCGTGCCAAAATTAAAAGTTTGAAGATAACTAGTACAAATGCGCAGAAAACAATTTGTGTAAGGTTACCAGAAAAATGGGTGCAACGTTACACGAATTCTGGAGAGTGTAATATCATTGTTTTAAAAGCTCAAATTATTACAGAAACCTTGGACTATGGTTTGTGTCAAGTCCCGAGGCGCATGCGTAAATCTCAGCATCGGCGCCAAACTGGTAAACTCTTATTAGAGAAACAAGAACCGGTCTTTGGGGCCGAGCGATAAAAACTCTTGCTTTGCGACCTGTCTGAGACTCGCGTCGTGGGTTTGGACTCCACTCAGGTTATTTCTAGGGCTCGACCGATGGCATTTTTTGGCCGATGGGCCGATCTCGATTGTTGGCCGATTGTTCAAAGATGGCCGATTGCCGATGGCCGATGGCCGATGCCGTTGGCCGATGGCAAAAAAAGAAAAAAATCAAACAGAAATAAATTAATAAGATTATCAGGGATTTAAAGGATCGTTTATTCATTTCACTTTACTTCTTTTCTACGAATAAGAAATGGTATAATCGCAAAAAAAAAAAAAAAAAAAGATTTCTTTTTTGAAGCATAAATGCTAAAATATTTGTTCTATTAACTTTCAAATGATTCCTTTAAGCAAATTTTTCATTTGTCTTTAAAATTAATCATATGCTTTGTAATTTTATTTCGTGCATCAGTTGTAAATATTCATGAAATTAGTCAAAATTCGACCTCTTGGCCTTTTTTGATATGGGTAATTTTTTTATGCTCCCAGTTTTACCTTTTTTGCCAATAGTGTACTTTGTACAGATGTTTACTGGGAATGTGTTTATAGCTTATTATATTAACAGCCCAGAATTCACCGTGAATTCCACCCCTTCCTTATAATTGGAGAGCTAGTGGCACATTTTGAGAAGGTACTTTAGGCAAGTTAAAAATAAGAAAATTGTTACTGGGAATGCGTTTATAGCTTATTATATTAACAGCCCAGAATTCACCGTGAATACCACCCCTTCCTTGTAATCGGAGAGCTGGTGGCACATTTTGAGAAGGTACTTTAGGCAAGTTAAAAATAAGAAAATTGTTACTGAATAACAATATAATAAGAAAATTGTCATAATAGGAATATTTTTGTACTTATTTAAAATTTATGAATAGAAAAATTAGCATTTTTCATAAAAGCTATAATAGTGAAATACATTTTGCTGAAAAAAGAAATAGCCATGAAAAGAGCGAGGTTCTTAAAACGCAGCTACAATAAAAAAAAAAAAAAAAAAAAAAACTCAATATTTACACCAAGTTAATAACCGAAATAAATATACTACTTGATCTGATGTTTGCTAACATAATATTGAACAATTTGATTGTTTAATCTGTTATGAAGCTTTACAAACAAATTCAAATTAAATTTTTAAATTTAGCAGTAATTTTCTGAAATTTAAAAAAAATGCATAATAGAAAATCCTTGAAACTTTTCTACAAAAAACGAAAATAACTTATTCATTGATTTTATATAAATACATAAAAATCGTTACTTACAACAGAAAAAAAAATCGCTCGCTATTAATGATGCAAAAAATAAGGCGCATTGCGAAATATAGGTGAAACAAGTATGAGAAATACGCAAAATGACATTTCTTGACCAAAATAAATAATCGCAATAAATATTTAAGAAATGCTTGAAACGACGAGGGAGGGTTTGGGAGGGGGGGGGGGGTCACCCTCTGATTTTGGAGTAACTCACACTTCGGCCCCAACTTCGGCCTCATTTTTTTAGTACAGAACCGCTACCACCAACGCCTCGGAAGAGTTTCTGAATCTACTTCAGCACTTCTGAAGAAAAAATTCAAAAGTCCCTTTGATTTTCTAATTATGTCACCATTCAAAACGTCTTTAATCAATTTCTTACATTAATGCTCTAAATTCTTTCTAAAAAATAGATAAAATTTGAAAAAAAAAAAATCTAATTTTATGAATGGTGTTAATTTAAGGAACTCAGGAGTACAACTAGAGTTTAATTTCAGAAATTGAGGTAGTGGGAGGAGGGGCACGCAAGTAGTCTCGGAAATTCAAAAAATAGTCGTAAAAAATCGAGTTCAAAATAATCATAAAAATGGAGCAGAAAAAATCTTTTTAAACTTGCACCCGAGTTTGTTTTGACGTGCAGTGGCGGATTTAAAATATAGCAAATGTTGCAATTGCACGAGAGGTCCCATAACAATAGGGACACCGTAGGAGTTACAAAAATGTATATGATAAATGTTTTACAACTTTTGTGATAGAGAAATGGGGCCCCAAAATGTATTTCGACGGGCCCCAAACTTGTAACTCCGCCGAAGCGATACAGAAAAGAATGCATTACTGTGATTCATATTACAAATATTGGAAAATTAAAAATTACCGTCGGTTCAACGGAATCTAACAAAATGACACAAAAACCAAATCGCCATCTCATATTTGTTTCCATGGTTTCCAATGCGGCAATGTATCACCAAATGATCGTTAGTCTGAGACACTGTATTAGTTTTACATTGAAATAAGTAATTAGTAGCTACAAAAAATGAGTAAACCGGCTTTTCAGAACACCCGATCGAAAACAAAAAAGGTAAGTGCACAACTGGAACGTACGCACACCCCACATGCGAAAACTTAACCTTTTACAGCTTACCATCTTTGAGTTATGACTTATGAGAGATACAGTCGAACCCGCTTAATGGAATATCGTATAATAGAATACCCCGCTTAATGTAACAAACATACAATGTACTACACCGTTGAGATGTGTTATTTTTATCCCGGATAATGGAATATACCGCTTATTAGAATAATTTTTCCTGGCGAATTGCCTATTCTATTAGGCGGACTCGACTGTATATACGTACATCCAACTTCAAGAAACAACGCAATAATTAACTTGTTTGGTACCTGAATGTAGTATTAAAAACTCTTTCAGGGGTAACTAAAATAGAAATTCATACTGAAATTTAAGTAAACAATTTTAAACTCCCAAAAACTCCCAAAAATCAAAAACTCCCTTTACTTTGTATTAAAAAGTAAAATAGCAAAGGTCCTTTAAAAAAAAAACATCGGCCTATTCCATCGGCTTTTTGATGTATTTTACGGCCGATGGGCCGATGTTTCCTGCAAGTTAGCATCGGCCGCCGATGCCGATGGCTAAATTGTTGAACCATAGGCGCCGATGCATCGGCCAGGCCGATGCATCGGTCGAGTCCTAGTTATTTCCTCACTTAGTGCAATAAAAATGTCTTTTTTGTATGTTAAAGTAAATGAATAATTGATGTATATTGGTTGTGAAAAAGCATTAACTTGATAAATATTGAATAACTGACGACTGTTTAATTGATTGAATGAAAATGACACTTCAGATATTCTAAAAATTTTAAGTGTTTTAATTTTTTCACAATAGAAAACAATATTTTTTTCGATGCGAATGGTTATTGCTTTATACCTCTCTTATTGTTGTAATTATTTTAAATTGGATTCTTTTCTTTTTTTTTTCTTTCGGCAGCGAATAAGAATAAATTTTTGAGTTAAAAAGCAAAACGTTTTCACATTAAGTTTGTTAGCCGTTGAAAAGATAGTTTGAATTGTTCTTTAACTTAAGCTAAATGATAAAGAAATAGCTAGTTTTATAATTTTGATGTTGGATCATGGGAAAGTGAGATCAATTGTAGACGAACTTTTGTTAAAATGTTGTTGATGTTTTTTCTAATTTCGTACTATTCACAACAGCGATTATTTACATAGACTTTTTTAAATTATTCATCAATTCTTTTGTTTGATATCTCAGAATTGAGACTGAATTTTATTTTTAAATTTCACTCAATGGAAAGTGAAACTTCTCAAGCATGTAATAATTTCGTTTGCACTGATAAAATCTTCTCTAATCCCCTTGACCCTCTTTCGACACCAGAAGAGTGTCTTGACAGGAGAGAAAACAGTAGTTCCGCGGAAAAAGGGTTTGGCAGTTCTGCCCCGATGCCGTTCAACATAACCGTGAAAGAAAATCGACTGCGGAGGTGAAAGCTGCTAATTCTTGACATTTGTTTCATTGCCAGTCGAAGATTAAAAGCGATAATAGAGTTTTTGGAGGTCGGAGGGTATTACCACTTCAAACTTAATGGAAGCTCTCTCTTTTCCTTATAACTAAGATTAGAAAACTCTTGGTTAAAAGTATCTTGAATAAAGAACATTGCAACGCAAAAAATACACATATCCCTTAGAATTTAACAATTCCTAAAAAATATAGGACTTTTGATCATAGAGAAAGACATTAAAGAATATAATTGTTCACTAATACATTATAGAAGAGAAAAAATATTTTCTACAACGTAATGGAGAAAATACAAACGTTTGTTGTCGATGTATCAATACAGAAGTATACATTCCCAGGGCTTAAAAAAATGACTTTTAAGCAGAACGTAACTTCTCATAGGTCTCAATTTATTTAAAGAAAGTGAAAGTTCCCAAGTGGCTCAAACAGTTGGGGAAATTGTTGGTTCATGGTTGGTCAAGGGTACACAATGTCCGTTTTCGCAACCCAACCAACCGTCTGCCAACGAAGGTCCAACGATTTGCTGGAATGATGGCCCAAACGTTTGTTAAAACAATGGCCAGAGCCTGATTACCACAGGGGCATGCGGGGCACAGGCCCCTTCTCTTAGATTTCAGGGGGGGGGGCAAAATCCCCTTGATATATCATGCTAATTAAAAATAGTGATATCACTCAGAATATGCAGTCATTGATATTTTTGCAAATGCTGAGACAAGAAAAAAATCTCTTATTTGTTGATAAAAATTCCCCTTAAAAACTTGATCTCTTTGCAAATCCTAAAACCACTCCTAGTTTAGTCCGTATTTACTATTAAAGTTATATCATAGATAACTTTGACATTTACGGTTTACTGCAACGGGCAAAGTTCAGCCACATGGAATATAATTATCGTATAGGGGAGAGTGTTGTACCTAGGGACACTTTTCATATTTTAATTTTTAACGTCAATTATTTGAATCCTAGGGACACTTTTCATATTTTAATTTTTAACGTCAATTATTTGAATCAAATTTAAAATTTAAAAGTCACATTAAAATACCTTAACATACTTCTATGCAATATATTTTTTAAAATTCGGACAGTTTGAAAATAAAATATTACTAGCCATTTTTTTAATGTAAAAGTTTTATGCTGTCCCAAAGTACAACATCCTATTGTACCTTGGGACACATCCTGTTGTACTATGGGAAAGTCTATATGATTCAAGAAACAGCCAAATACTTAAACCAATTTTGCACCAGAAATAAAACAAACAAACAAAAAATATATATATCTTTTTCATGGTAGTGAATTAAGTCGTGAATTATGAATTATTTTCTTTCATTATATTCGTTTCAAAGATTACATAAGAATTGAACATTATTCCATGTTCATAAACATATCTTAATTATTAAGAACCATGCATATGTTGTACCTTGGAACGTTTCCTAAGGTACAAAATGTTTGGCTGTCCCAAGATACAACCACCATGTAGTTTAAGAAAATCCAAAATGGTGGTCAATCTAGATGCACTATCATTATTTTCTCATAAGCAAAATATTTAAAGTACTTCTCTTACACAATTAGTACAAAATAAATCTCAGTTGATTAAATTTACAAATACAAAGACAGAAAATGAAACAAAAATGAAGAAAATATTTACTTTGCAGTCATGAAATTTTTTTTCATCAAACGGTCAATTTTACTCATTTGATGCTGATTTTTACTGTGGCACTATTTAGTGGTGAAAGTTGCTATTAGGGATTACAAAAACATGGCTGCTAAAAAGAGATTCTTCGAAATTAGCAGTGTCCCAAGGTACAACATTCTCCCCTATACTATATCTCTTCTACTTTTTAAATGTATAATACTATATTGTGATATGAGGTGCTACCAAATTTAACATGGTTGTGTTAATACGCAAGTATCGAAATATTTTAGAGCTTCATTGTATAGGATAGGCGGGAATGGGGGGGGGGGGGGGGCGGCATAAAATTAATTTCATGTCCAGTGTCTTCAAAAATCTTAGTCGAGCCCTAGGGGGCCTTGAATTAGAACTGTGTCCCATGCCCAATATCAAAATGATCGGGCTCTGACAATGGCCCAAACAGTTTCTACATTAAGTTAGTTAATTTTAGTGTTTTAGTCTACATTGAGTTAGTTATCGTTAGAAAAAGTGGTTGGGCCAACACCCCAACCACTTTTTCTAACGATAACACAATCGAATAAATGCCCACAGAAAATGCACTACTCAAATATTAATGTAATGGGCTTAAATTTAGCTAATATTTGAGGAGACATGCAAAGAAACTAAAATTCAGTTTCTCTTTTTAAATAATATTAGCTATTCCGTTAATAATTTGAACATCAAAAAGGACCTATTTGCATTTTTAAAATAAAAAATTTGCTAATTAGGCTCTGCAGAATTTTCACTTAGGTAAAACACGCTAGAAAAATTCATAAAAAATGCTTACTGAAGACTTTTGAGGCATTTGCCAAGAATTTACCTCTGGACAGCATCAATTTATTTACTGCAAAGGAAATAACGCAACAAAAGCATTTCAAGTAATCCTCTATTACATTCACATGTTTTACAAAAAAGAGATATATGCGACAAAAGTATGACACATAACAAAACGACCCACAAAATTAAGATGGTAATTTATATTCTTACACACACACACACACAAAATGAGTTCAAGTTTTCGCCTAATTACTTCAATAGGGTTTCTACAGACTCAAAAATAAAAACCGCCAATCAAAAGGAAACTTCGACAAAAAAAAAAAAATAATAATAATAATAATAATTTGAACTTTGACATCTTGAATTCCAATTATGTTTTTCGCAATCACGATTGTGTGTGTGTGTGTGTGTATGTAGGCGTGTGTGGGAGTATGTGTATGTGTGTAGGCATGTGTGTTTCTGTGTGTGGGGGGTGTATGTTTATGTGTAGGTGTTTGTGTTTGTGTGTGTGTATGTGTAGGTGTCTGTATGTATGCGCGTATGTGTTTATGTGTGTGTGTGTATGTGTAGGTGTCTGTATGTATGCGCGTATGTGTTTATGTGTGTGTGTGTATGTGTAGGTGTCTGTATGTATGCGTGTGTGTGTGTGTGTAAGTGTAGGCAAGTAAGTGACACAACCTGGAGACAGTTTTCGCTAGAGGACAGTATCGTGAGGCGGCCGGTTGACGATGGCGCTGCAGAGGGAGGCATGGGGGGGGGGGAATAAAATCACAGGAATTCAGAACTGTCAAGTGAGAACTATAAACAATCGTGATTACTCAAAAAAAAAAAAAAAAAAATCTTAAACACAACCATAAGAAAAGCAGCAATTTTTCAATCTAGCAAAAAATGCAGACACGTGCGAAGCTGCCAACATTAAAAGAGGGAAATTAAGGATACTTAGTATGTGCAAAATTCGGGAGACTTCGCATGAAATTTAACGACAAAAGTTTAAGGAAGAAAAATAATTTAAGTAGGAATTTCTTAAATTATAATCCTGTATCGGACTCGGAATCTGCAACTTTTGATGGCTTAAGAAATGTTTTAAACAAATTTACCGTGTTTTTACTGTGCGAGACGTCCCACTGTATCCCGAATTCTCCTCGAGCTGCTGCTGTGGCTGTTTTCAGACTTTCAACAGGACACGATTGTCTTAATGCCTATTTGTACCGTTTTCACCTGACGAATTCTCTTACTTGAACTTTAGGTAACTCTGGACAAGTCATGGATGCTGCTCATCTGGACGACTGCTCCGCACTAGTGATTGCAATACCGACATACCGAATACCCGTATTTCGAGCAATTTTGCAATTTCGAAATACCGGCATTTGCCGAGGTAAAATACCGGTATTTTCGGTGTTAACTGAAAACAATAAATAGTTTTAATTAAAGAATTTTCTCAATTTGACTTATTAAATATCTACTTATATTTTAAACGTACATTTTTTTTTTTTTTTTTTTTTTTGCCGTGATACAGAACCAAAATCAATTTATTGATGTAAAAATTTGGCTTCAAAATCACGAACTAATTGTAGGATCATGAAACAAAAGTAGTGGACAGATTGCAAAATGCTATTTTCATTACTAGATGGTGAGATGAATCGCGTTTTAGTGCACCATGTTTTATTTTTTCTATTTCCCTGATCACCCACTTTCCCTTTTGTGAAAGTTAATTTAGAGTGTAATTTCGAATGTATTTGTTCTACGGATAATTTATTCCAAGCATCAATTCCAGTAATACTCTATGATATTTTCTTTAAATATTTGTCGCAATTATACTGAATTTTGGCAAAAAACTTTTTCTTGTTAATGAAACAAATGGTATTTTGTTGTCACCGGTACTGTTTTGTTGTCATGTCTCTCTTTATACGTGGCAAGATGATATTTAGAAGCAAGATAATATTTACTGCCTTGAAAATTTTCATAGAAGTTAAACATTATCATTTGAAATATAGTTTCGGATATTTACGTAATTGTTAAGAATTTTGAAAAGAACGCGAAAACGAATAAGAGAAACTAACAAGATTAAATTTAGTCAAGCTTATCGTACATTTCAAACCAAAGTGCTAATAATAAAAATCAAACACAAACCTTTCCTGCTGAAGACAAAATGATGTCAACATTGAAAAAGTATCGTCTCTCGGAAAAAATTACAATTGGCTATAAATTAAGGAAAAAAAAAATGCATACAATACAAAAGAAACATACACACACAATAATACAATTTTTATACAAAAATATGAAATGTGGCAACGAAACAATATGTTTTCAAGTATTTTTTGAGAAATTTCAAATACCGGTATTCCGATATCAAGTTTTAAAAATACCGAATACCGGTATTGAATTTTTGGTCCGGTATTGTAATCCCTACACCGGGGGCACTAACTAATTTAAATTGTGTTGTTGAGAAATATTGGAGAGCCCGTGGTTTAATGACGCAATGGTAAATTGACCCGGTATTTGTGAAATAAAAAAATAGTTTACCGCATTTTTCGGAAATGACAGTTTAAGAAATTAAAATGGTTCAAAAATGGTCGGACATACAATTTTCATACTGGTGTATGAACAGGCTCAACGAGAGGCCATGTCAGCCTCTTAGAGCAGGAATTGAAATGGAGGGAGCAAGTCCCATCATTGGTTTAGGAAAAGCTGACCCAAAGACCCCAAGTCATGTGACTCATCAACGACGAATGGTTGGCACGTTTTGCGTGAAGCAAGTGAAACAAACCTGATTTCTTCCAATGCTTTGCTTTAAAATCTATCACATGACTTGGGGTCTTGGTTTCATGAATGAACGTCTTCACTCCCTCCATTTTATCTCTTCTCAATGGGCAGCCTAGTCGGAAACTAGGGGCCCGGGCCTTGGGGGGGGGGGAGGGCTGGCGACACTGATACAAAAAAAGAAAGAAAAGAAGGAATGAAAAAAGAAAGAAAGAAAAAGGGGGTGGGGGGAACTCCGAATAAGAGAAAATGTAAAGATTAAGTAAAATGTACTCTTTTGATATTTACTGTTGTGGCACGTGAAATAGAGTTAATTGTTTTGTGGCAATCATTTAATTTTTTCTCCCCCTTTTTTTCTCCCCTTTTTTTCTCCCCCTCCCTTTTTTGTTTTTTTCCTCTTTTTTGGAGGCGAGAGAGCCCCGGCGACATAACTGACAAGGGGCCCACCTTGGCTCTCTTCAGCCCTGTGTATGAAAAGGTTTCGTTTCTGCAATCACTATCGTTTCACTATAGGGATTTTTCTTCGAAATTCTAAACACATTTCTACTAAATTTCGATGTTTTGATAAAAGTTCAAAAGAAATTTACATAACTTGAGAGTAGGCATCTTATGTGAGCTTTTGAATATACAGCCATCCGACGAAAACAACGAGCCATAACGGCAGCATTAATAAGTAAAAACGAAAGAATTAACAAGACAACCCTGTCAAATTGAAACCTTGCTCCGAATTTTATTAGCGATTTCCATGAAGAAGAAATAGTTATACAGCAATAAATATCTGAGAAAATCATTTAAGAATAAATTTTGCATGTCCTAAATTAAACCAACAATATATCAGCAAATTTCATGGTGGAACTATTATGAAAGGATAAATGAGTTTTTCCTGCACGAAATTTATTGCTTGTTTATTAATTAGACGGGAAATTTAAGGGATCTTCTGAGAAGATTATTGCTTCAGTGATTTTTTTTTCTTGAATGGAGTAATAGTTTGTCGTAGTAGTCTTGTGAAAGACTCAATTTGTACTTAAACTGTCAATTTATTGTTCCATCTCATTGTCCTTGTCTCATATCTTCAAATCTTAAAGCTCGTTTTCTGCGTTGAAAATGCAGTTCCTTGAAACCACAAAGCACGTATTTGCAACTTTTTGCAGTATTTGTGCAATTCCTTGTCGTATGCAATTTAAGGTTGGTCATGTGGTAGGCAAAATGTTATTTTTGCCAGGATAGTGGCAAAAACAGATAGAAACTAGAAAGTTGAAGGATTTGAAAAATGTAAATTAAACATGTACATCTGATAGAAAAATGAATTGAATTTTATGAGATTGAACTGTGTCATGAGTAGTTGCTTTTAACATTAAAATTACAGTTTAATATCAATTACTTTTTTCATATTAATATTATGTACATAATAGCTTATATAACTCTACATTGTTCCGAAACTAAAAAAATACTTTTCTGTTAAAAATTAACTGCAATACAAAAATAATTTTGTTTTATAGCTGACAAATTTGGTTAATAATTCAAACCACGTTATTTTGATCTAGTTTGCGAGTTGTCCCTGTTCTCTTTGTTTTGTAGTCGTAGTATTAATTTTAAATGTACTTAATCAACATTTTCTTCATAGCATTTACATTTGGAAAACCAATGTTTGAAAAAACATTAAAGTTACATATAATTGGATTTAAATTCGTCAAAATTTAAATTATTCGTGTCAGATATAAACATACCCATTTTTAATACCTTAGGCAAAACATGCCAGCCCTACTTATTTTGTAGCACAAACAGGGCAGACGAGAGGCCATGTCAGTCAAATTTGAAACTAGGAGCCCGGATCAGAATCAGACTAGAACAAATTTGACAAGTTTTATGTGTGTGTGTGGGGGGGGGGGGGGGCTCTGCGACCAAACTGACAAGGGGGCCGCCTTTACTCTCGGCTGCCCTGAGAAAGAAGATGTTCATCCCATTTCTTAGATATCTCTTAGATCAAGAAAAAATGTGACTCAATGCAATGGAATCTTCCAACTGATAGTGCTTGAAAAAGATAATGAACGCATGTATGGCTTCCGGGGTTACAATTTCAAAAATTCTCAAGGCTGATGCTTCCCAAATTAAGTTTTAAGTAGAAAGATTGAATACAGCACTTCATAAAAAATTCTTTTACAAAAAAGTGTTCAAAAAGTAAAAGTATTTACACACTAAGTAATTATGATGATTTAAGAAATAGTATGAGGAATTCTTTCTCTTTTTTAAAAATTTTTTTTGAAAATAATCATTAGCAGTTCTCATAAAAATCATAAAATAAATTCAGTTAAAAAAAAATTACCTCAACTTTCCAGATTTAACTCATTTACTTATTATTTTAAGTTATATCTTCTTTCATTTCAATGTTTTGAATTTATTTGAAAAGACAAATCTGAAAAGACTTAAAACTTTTACCCCTGCATAGCTTTATAGCTTTTAAACTATTGTTTAAGTATTTACTTCAATACAAATTCAATCATATGCTCACAAAAATAAATATAATGCACATTGCACACATATTGAAACAAAAAATAAAAGTAGAGCGACTCAGAACTGCATGGTGGCAGCCCCACGTGATTGCAAAATGTTCATTTCCGTAAAGGGTTTTAATGAAAAAATGAAGATTTAATTTATTTCTCTTTTAACGAAGCTTAATAAACATTTAAAAAATAACAAACTAATTCCCATAGGGAATACAAAAAAGATAAAACTTGTTCAAAACACAGGTGTTAGTTATTTGGAATTCAAAACAAAGCATTTTGTTGTAAAATCAGATAGTTGAAATATACAATTTATAGATCCTATGGGGGGGGGGGGGGGGGGTGATACACCTAATTACCGCGCTGGGTGTCATCCGTGCTAGGTACGCCACTGTATATAAGGTCTTGTGAACCATTTTATGTCATTTTGTTCGAAAAAAGAGTTTCTTTCTCGTAATAAACGGTAAGTCTGCTTATTTACGGATTTGTTTGGCTTTATCACTCATTTAATCCGTATGTTTGATTCTCCCTATTGCCTTTGGTCCCAGTTGGTTCAGGATAAAGACGGTTATTCTGTATCAGTACTTTTATAACAGTAAGTAAAGTACCTTATCTATTAACAATGATTTCATTAACGATTTGGTTCTGAAACATAATAGTGTCAGACATCTAGAACTAATATCTGTTTTATTTAAAAAATAACACATCAGACTTTTTATACGAAATCCAGCGATTTCCCAAGTAAATAAACAACTTATCAGTAATGACTTTTCCTCTGATATTTTATCAGAACTCTCATATTCACTGCAGAGAGCAGTCACTCAAATGTTTGAAGTGCGGATGCTTGACATTTCATTATTCTTTCATGCCCACCTTTCAACTTTATCAACCGAAGTCGAATCGATTGTTTCAAGCATTTACAGATATAAGACTTCTTTGTTTGTTTAAAAATGACTGATCTCTTTTCATTGAATTACAAGCATGGAATGAAGATTCTTTTTGTCGATTCAAATCAAAACGTTTGACAGCAAATCACATTGATAATTTTACCCTTCCAAGTAACTCAAATGTACTGTCGCCTCTTCAAGGGATGCATAATTTTGGATTCCCGCTTAGTTCAGTTTCGTTCAAATAAATTCGAAAGGGTGTAAGCCTAACTTGGTGATACCCAGCTTAAAATAATCGTATATATTGGTCATTCTCATGAAAATAGTACGAAACAGTTTTGAATTTTGTTCATAAAACTGAATTTTGTTTATAAAATCGAAGGTTTGAAGAGAAAATAAAAATGAGTCAAAAAATACAAAATATAACTTTTTATACGGGCCCTAAGCGGCCCTCTTATATTTAGGGAAATAATCTCCGTTGAAAGATATTACTAACACAAAAAAATGTAACTTTTGTGCGACCAAAACTCAAGGAGATATTCGAGTTCAAAGTTTTAAGGGACCACTAGCTGCGTTGCCCGGCTTTGCCCGGTCTAGTATGAAAATAAAAATTGTGTAATTGTGTCAAGTGACTTATTCTCAACAATCAGGCTTAAGTAAAAAAAAAAAAAAAATCATGCAAAATTTCCCTTCCAAACAATGATGACAGTATTAAAATACTTTTAAGAAATTAAATCGAGAAAGATGGATTTAAAAAGCGTGACCATGGAAACATAAAATAAAATAAGTTTAAGAAATTAAAGTGTGAAAGATACAATGGATTCAAAAAGCGTAACCACGGAAACGCGAAAATTAAATAGTTAACAACTTGAATGGAAATGGGATTTTTTGAACTTGATTTAAAAAGTCTTGTGACTTTTTTTCCTTTGGAGTTAGGAGCTTACTTTTTCCACCAAAGGTCGAGTTAGAACTGAAGTAGTAAATGTCGCTCTTTCCAATGGTGTCAAAAAGAAAACTGTAGGACAATTCCTTCACTTTTTATTGATTTTTTTAATGAAGAAAGTAGTGCCTAAATTTCAGCTAAGCCTAAAAAAATTCGAGCTAAAAACGCAAATAACTCCCGTCCTAATTAAGTAAGAGCATTGGAACAAATTGTATAGAACGTGGAAAATTCTACCCTTTCTTACGATATGTAATATTAATAAGTGCAAGTAATTTTTCACCCACATATTCGAGAATTTATCTGAAAATTGGGCCTAAATTGGAATAAAAAAAGAACTATTCGTCGGATTTTTTTTCGAACTGGTCTGCAAACCTTTCCGGGGCTAAAAGAAAGATGCTGTGAAAATTTCAGAGAAATCGACCGAGTAGTTCTCGAGTTTTGCGCGTTTAAACAAACAGACGCCTTTTGGAGACTTCATTTTATACTATGTAGAGATATCTTTATCTTTACTAATAATAAAGCTGAAAGTTTCTCTGTCTGGATGTCTGTAGGATGTCTGTGACGCGCATAGCGCCTCGACCGTTCGGCCGATTTTCATGAAATTTGGCACCAAGTTAGTTTGCAGCATGGGGGAGTGCACCTCGAAGCGATTTTTCGAAAATTCGATTTTGTTCTTTTTCTATTTCAATTTTAAGAACATTTTCCGGTGCAAAATTATCATAAGATGAACAAGTAAATTACGAAATTAGCATGACGTGGAATGGGAGAGTGAATGAACATAGCCTATTGGTGAGAAATTCGTCATCCATTATTTGTAAATATACAGACAAACCGAATGACCTTTTAATTATCAACTACGGGCGAAGCCGTGCGGGGTACCACTAGTAGAAAATGAAATTAGAACACATCGCTCTTTCAGATATTTATATTTTTCATTGGTATTTAAAACTAAATGCAAATGTCATGCCATGTTACACAAAAACACACTACAAAACCTCGCACAATTTGAAAAACCACACTCTATGCACACATATAATTTGAAACCCTTGTTAACTGCTATATCCCCCCCCCCCCCCCCAAAAAAAAAGATGTTATTGACAACGAGTGTCAAGTGGTATAAGTCACAAAACGATACGTTTCATATCTCTGTGAATATTGGTCGTACTTATGTCAAACTTTTTCAGTTGGAATTACTTTTCAATGGAGATTATATCCCTGAATATAAGTTAGGGCACCTAAGGTCCGCATAAAAAGTTAAATTTTGTATTTTTTGACTCCTTTTTAATTTTGCTTCATACTTTTAATATCTTAACCCTGCATCTGATTTTGAACATTTTGCAGTTGGAAGTAGCTCCAAAAAGTGTTCGTACACCTACGAATTTCAATGAAATAGGAGCCTATCCATTTGTTAGAATTAATATTTCGGAATAGGTATTTAATTATGAGACCTATGATCAATTTTCAACAAAGCTACATGAAATTTTTTTAAAAATATTAAAACTTATTTTTTTAAAACCAAAAAAGTGCCGGAAATTTTATCTCACAAAAGTCTTCGTACACTTTAAAAAATGTCTATGTATTATTGAATACTCTAACTTTTTATTAAGTTATTATTTAGTAGAATATTGATATTACAACATCTTTTAAACGTCTAAGAATAGATTTCATTCTTTTATCTTTCTTTTCTTGCGTAATTTCTGAGTAAGTGTTCAACCACACTTCGAGTCTTATTGTTTCTAGTTCTATTTTTGTTTCAAAGCCTCGTTACAAAGTATTTTTGTAATCTAGCCTTCAGATATCTCTAAATATGTTACACTAGTGATACCCGCACGGCTTTGCCCGTAATAGAAAAATCAAAAAGTCTTTTGGTTCGCCTGTATATTTACAAATAATGTATGGTGAATTTTCTCGCCAGTTGGCTTGTACCCATCTTACGATTCCACGTTATGATAATTTCGTATCTCGCCAATTGGCTTGTGCCCATGTTACTTTCGTAATTTACTCGTCCATCTTATGATATTTTTTTTCTTAAAATTGAAATAGAAAAAGAACCACATCGAATTTTCGAAAAATCGCTTCGAGGTGCACACCCCCATGCTACAAACTAACTTTGTGCCAAATTTCATGAAAATCGGCCGAACGGTCTAGGCGCTATGCGCGTTACAGACATCCTACAGACTTCCAGACATCCAGACATCCTCCGGACAGAGAGACTTTCAGCTTTATTATTAGTAAAGATTAAGTTGAAATCTGGAGGTTGAAGGGGTACGAAACAGGGAACCCCGCTCTGCTATGCCATCTAGGGCTTCCAGAGAACGGACCTTTCGGCCGGGGCCCCCTTACCCGTAAGGGAACGAGAACTAAACCACTTACGACTCTAGACACCGTGGACCCAGGTACGGACCTGACTCCGGTGGTGCCCATTGCCTACTCACTGTTCCACTCGATAGCCATTGGGCAGATACAAATCTGCTCAAACGCAAGTAAAGAGTGGTCGTTTTACATACGTGGATGCTACACCATCGTAAAACCCTCCCCATTTACCCGGGCTTGGGACCGGCATAGGGACGGGCCCGGTCCCCCAAAGACCAGACCCCACCTACGGCTGGGTTAGGTTGTTTCTAAATTTTAGGATAATTTTTGAGGCACTAGACGCAAACGTTGAAAACCGTGGGTTACTTATTGTTATCTTGATAAAAAACCAAGTTGTTTCCGATAACCAAATTTTTGGCAAAGGTTTTAAAATTGGTTTTTAGAGTATTTAAATGAACAACATGATTCATTATTTCATCAAAAAATTCCAAACTACCAAGTCCTGATGCTGATAGGCACCCTCACACAAGAATGCCTTCAACGTCCTAATTAACTGATCCAACTAAGTTCTTAAGATTTAAAAAATGTTGAATTTGTTTTCGTGTGTAAGTAAGACGTAATTCCAAAACGTTTTGAGCTTATTTTTGATTCATTTTGCGACGAAAAGCGTAAGCTTTCTGTTTTTCGCACGGCCAAGAAAATTTCTGCAGGAAGAGATCCCATTTAATCCAGCTAATCAGACAACTTGGCGAACAACTTAGGAGTCGGTGTTTAGACGGTCTTCGGTGATGTTGTGCTGAAAACAGATGTTCATCGAATTGTTATGACAGACTTGGCCATGCGTAAGATTTTCGCGTTTTTCTGCCAAAAGTCTTGTCCGATCGTCTTCGCTGTCAACTCCTATGACATGAGAAATCGTGGATGCGTTAATACTTTACAAAAAACTACAGTGGAAAATGATTCTGACTGCCAACAAACTATCGCATCTATTTTTATAAACACCAAATTTGTTCACATTTTCTTTATACACGCCAGCTGTGTGCAACAAAAAAAACACATTTAGTTTTTTTACACATTTATTTATCACTGGAATGAAGAGTTTTTTTTTAACCTCTGAAACCTAACCCCCATCTTAACACTAACGTTAGATCTCAATTTACGCGTTTTTGATTCACGCGGCATTTTTGTGGAACGTAACTCCGCATAGATTTAGGGTATTTTGTATAAACAATTGTTTCCTTGGTTACAATCACTGAGAAGAAATGAAATGGATAGAAGGAAGACTTTCATACGTGAACCAAAGACACTAAGTCACGTGATAATTTTAAAAGCATAAGCATAGGAAGAAATCAGGTTTATTTCGCTTGTTTCATGCAAACCGCGATAACCATTCGTTGTTGTTGAGCTACTTGACTTGGAGTCGTAGCCTCAGCTTTTGCTAAGCCAATGATTGGAGTTGCCCCCTCCATTTATATTCCTGCTCTAAGGTTACAATAAGTTTAATGGAAAATAATAATTAAAAAAAAAAAAAAAAAACGGTTGATTGGTGGTTTTCCTTAAAATTTATTTTTTAAAATCTAAAGTCTCGGACATGATTTTGTACTATTTCTACGAGAGTTACCCATTCATTTTTGAACTTTTTTTTGAAATTTACTTCAATTGAAGCCCTGCTATTGTTGAAAAGATAAGTACATAAAATCTCGAAATCATATAAAAACTGCATTCTGATCTCAAAGAGTGAAAAAAAAAATGGAGGTTGGAGTAGTTTTCTTTTCTTCTTTTCTCAAAATATTATTTCATCAGTTATTTTCTTATTGTTTTGATGATAATGTAAAATCTCAACAAGATCTAGTAATATTTTGTTTCATCGAATGCGTCGGAAAATGGAGATTTGGATACTTTCTTTTCTCTCTCTCTCTATATATATATATATGATTCAGACAGTTTCCTATTGTTCTGAAAATCAAGTAGGGGAGAGCGGGACTAGAAGTTCCGTTTTTTTAAATAAGCTCAAAATTTGTGATGAAAACTTAGTTCTAGAATTATTATTCTGAAATTAAAATAGAGTAATATATGCCCCTATGATGTAGCAACTGTTTTTTGTTTAGTATTTCGTACAATTTCTTTTATAGTTAATTATATAGTACCAAAAGTCGAGAAGGAATAACTTGCCCCTTCGTGGGGCTAGTTGTTCCGCGGGTGGGGAAGTTGTTCCGATATCAACACGACGATGTTAAACGATGATGCTTTTGAGATGAACATTGCTTCGAGACAAGTATTTGTAAGGTCTAATTTATGATAAAAAATAATTTTTGATTAAAAACAAGTGTTTATTTAAAGATTAATCATCAATATTGTCTGAACAATGAAATGTCTTTCTTAAACTTAAAAAAAAAAAAAACTTGACTTATTTTACATTTTAGCGCCGATAATTTGCACTCAAAGGTTAAATTAATACACTTTAAGTACAAATACATATGTTAAGGCACAGTTAATAAGCATAATAATATTATAATATATTAACGTAGTAAAATATGGTAGGAATAGAATAATATAGTAAAATGAAATAAAATATTTAACAGCTTCTGTAGCTAATTAGCTACGATAACTAGTTCAATCTGCAACCATAACAGAAAATCATCTTTGATTTAAGACTGATACGATACTTCGCAGACGATCCATAAACGAGATTAGTGCAAATGATAACAATTAACTCCCAATTACTCTACCAATTACTTTGTGAATTACTGAATATATGTCTAGAAAATACTCATTTTAACTTAACATGTGCAAGATTTATTTTTAGACATTCCAATTTGTTTCTTGTTCTTTTTTACCAAAGACATCAAACTCCCCTCGGTCATCGAAACCTGACTAGTTGAAATCCGATTTTTACACCCAAACTCCTTATGCTTGTAAACGAGTGACCGAGCCAGTTTTGCTAGAAAAAATTCTCCTGTTTTACACATTTTTGGCGTAACCTAAGTTGGTTTGGTTGACCTGTTTGCAGGATTTTCTGTGTACGTTTGCAGTAATGAGCAACTCTTCTTTTTCTTTTGCATTTACGTACATTTTCTACATAGTACAATTGTCACTTTTAGTGTTACTAGTTTAATCTTTTGCCTCTAGCATCGTTTTGCAAGTTTGAATGTATGTCAGTGTTCTTGATTTTCATTTGCTCTTGTATGTACTAGTGTTGTTTTTCTTACCTATTGTGCAACATCTAACAAATGTCCGCTTTCATTCGCTTATCCGCGGTTACCGTGGCATCCTTTTCCGCGGGTAACCAGGAGTATATTGTACATGCATGATATTCTAACTACCATTTTCATCGACTTTTGCAACTACCTTTCTCTGGATTACGAAAAGGAAGGTTACTTGCGTTTTTTATTTACACCTCCGATAATGAAAGAGTTCTGCACAAGTTTGACCAGGATGTTAAACCCACAAAGGAGAAGCTACAGTCTCTGGCTTATGAAGGCTAAACAGGTAAATCCTAGACATATCCACTTGCGTAGGATATAATCTGTTTAATGAGACATCCGTCTTCTCTGAGCAACATTGAACTGCTTTACCTCTTTGGCTACTTTCTCAGACTACCGCAAGGTCCGCGTAATGAGGCTCTAGAGCAACAAATTTCGCAAATTTCATATTTTCATACGAAAGTGCGAAAGATATTTTGATTCGCATCTTGATCTTCAAATATTTCATATTTTTCTATATGTTTATAAGTAAACAACGAACTATTACCGATAAAGCACCGGTGAGAGTCGACATTCTCCGATTTCTATATTTTACAGTAACGAATATATACATATAATATTTATTTACATGTGTTTTTATTTACTGTACTGCTGCTATAGATAAATAGGGGCAAGGAGTTTCTTGGGGCTAGTTGTTCCTCGGAACAACCTGTCCCACAAAGAAGGAATAACTAGCCCCATAAGCACAAGTCCTTGAAAAATTAAATTTTAGGTTAGATAACGAAACGTAAATCGTTTCAGCGCAATATTTTATAATGCACAATAGATATTTGCATAAAAACACCACAGAACTAAACTCTATCATTTAAATTTCGTGAAAAAGACCAAAAAGTTCAAAAACGAAAATATTTTCAAAAGTAGATCAGTGATGTACGTGCTCATCTTTTAATGTACCGGACGCCACTGGCCTGGCTAGTATGACTGCCATCCGTGCGCTGAAACATTCCATTTTACCAGGTATTTACAAAATACATTCATCTTTTTTCTTCATTTAGCTATTTCAAAAGGAACAACTTACCCGTGGAACTTTTAGCCAAACCCTCCCCTACGTAAAAACTCATCAAAATTAGATGAAATTACGTTCTTGATCTTTCCGGCGTTGGGAGGGAATTTATGTCAGTCCACCCCCTTTTCCCCTCAATTCTCTCCCCTAAATCTCAGTAGAGAGTAGCGACAGGTGCAAAAGGAGGGTCATGGGGGCCATGACTCTCTCTAAACGGTCAACAAAAGTATCCGTCTACATTGTGCTCTAACACTTTATGAACAAAATATAAACTATTTCAGTAGTATTTTCAATTCATTAGTTATTTTTGAAAGTAATTATTTGAAATACTACTTTTCATTGCTTATGAAATTAATTTGTAAGGTTCATGCTCTGTTAGGAGCCTTACTTCCTTTCCGATTAGGTGCTTTTTATTGACACCCAAGCAGTTTCAGATATTTTTCTTACCCAAACGGTTCGTTCATGAGAGGAGGGGTCCCTTCTCAGTATGCCCCCCCCCCCTCCCCGTTAAATGGTAGTCTGTATCCGTCCCTCGTAGCTAGTAGCTTCCATTCTCTTTTGAAGGTCAAATGTTCAAATTTAATTCGATTGAAACTGTAAATTTCTTTAGAAACAAACCTATCTAAGAAATCGATGTATAAATATCAGATTATAGATCAAAGACATCTATATAACATTGATCACTTTTTTCACAGCGTCCAAGTTCCAAAAATGTTCAATACATGAAGTTTTTAAATATAAGCATCTTTCTGTTAAAATAAATTTCTCCAGTTTAAGGATTAAAAGGTTTCATCATACTCTTAGGAAAATGTCCAATAATCTGCCTTTCTAGAAAACACTTTAATCACTGTAAGTTTGCAACAGGCATCAACTTTTGCGAAACAACAGCGGTGACATTTACTGCAACGTTTCAGAATATCAAAAAGGAAATATTTGTCATAAATTCTAATTGCAGTCGTCTCTAGATCGGAAGAGATAACATCGGAGTTTGATGGTTACTTGATGCTGACCTTGTCACCACAAAGAAATATTTTATCTTTCTTATCTTATCTGAAATTTATTAAGACAATAACTCATTTTCGTTTCACACTTTTTCAATGAAGACAACATATTTGTAACCTCTTTAGAATGAAAGTAGGAAGTGAAATGTTGGATGTCAACACCTTTAATGTTTCAAAAAATCGGAGGGGGGGGGACGTGTTAATGTTTGCACATGTATACCAACAAGCTTTGCACGAAAGCCTTCGCAGCGTTAAAGACAGGAAGAAAATACGTGATATCACACCATTACACATACTCACATATACAGTGCTGGCCAAATTATTAGACTAACGTAAGACTGTTTTAAAAACAAATTCTTTATTGATTACATAACTATAGACACATTAACGAACAGTGAAATAATTATCTAATATTTAGTATGCATTCCCTTGTTCTAGATGAGCATTTTAAGTCTTTTTGGCATACTTTTTCACAAGGTTTACACCATTTCTTAACTTTTTAAAAATGGATTTAAAAAATTGTTTATACTCATTATTATATATACTCATACTCACTAATTACCTAAAACTAACTCTAAATATAACAGAACACACTAATAAAAAGAACTAGTGAACTGTTTAAGTTGATTGAGGTTATGTTCCCGGTAGGTAGATAAACAAAGAACATAAACAAAGCAGACAGTGCTGCCACCTGCAAACATTAAATTATGCTAAAATAACGTAATAATCAGTGTACAGCATGTACTGTACTTTAACAGTAAAATAAATAGCAATTTAGTACAAATAGTGTATAAAAAAAAAAAAAAAAAAAAAAACAACTCTTTAGTCTAATAGTTTGGCCAGGACTGTAGAAGAATGTGGGCATACTGGACTAGTTAAGAAACTCACTTTTTTCAAAATGAATAAATTGAAAATTTGTTTTGGAGAACACAATGTTTTTTATAGTAAAACTTGCATTGGAATATTGTTTTTTGTTTTTGGCAGTCGACTTGCGCCTTCAAAAATAAATAAATAAGTGGATAATTTTCACTTTTTTTTGCATGGGACAGAGTGAAAAATAAAATATTTTTTCTTAGGAAATACTTTATATTTGGTTATAAATAATATTTTTAATTTTGATCAAATGAATGAGTGACTAAATGAGCAATGAATGAAACAATAAACGAATAAATAAATAAATGAATATAATGCAAGAATTTGTGAAATCGTATCAACAAATAAGGGCAAAATGGAGTTCTACGGGTAAAACGGTCTACTTAATGGGAACACGGTCACCCAGTTTTGGTTGTAATATTGAACTGCATTGCAAATATTAAGCGTTTTGAACACTTTTTGAACACTTTTTCCCTTTTTCAGAACACTTTGAAGATAAATTTTTGGAACTAGAACGATAGTTTCGAAAACACTTTTTAAACTTTTGGGAACGTACTTAACAACGTTTTTTTGAGTACTATTAAGCTTTACGAGAATTGAAAATTCTCTGAAAAGCCGTGAGCAGCAGAACTGCCCGTTAATAAATGCTTGGTAAAAATTATGTATACGTATGTTTTTTTTTTCTCCTTTTCAGCCGTATTCAGTGGCAGTTCATGAAAGACAGTGAAAAAGGTAAAATATAACTCATGTAGCTCAATCTCTTTTGCAGGTGGTTGACGCCGTTATTTTTGAAAGGAACTAAAGGCAATTTAAAATTAACCGACATATATGACAGTCCAGATGTCGACTCCTCTGAAAAAATTGGAGAAACGATGCAAAAGTAAGTTATTCATATCGTTAACGAGCCTTATTTTATTATTTTCGGTATGTTTTAATCCTGTAGAACAGTAAAGCGCTTTCCAAACTACTCATCTTTAAAGCACCCGTTTGAGAACGTCCAAGCTCAAGAAAACTCTATGACACACTTTTTGTTTTTAAAATTTTTGACATGTATCAATTATTGTCAATATTCTAGCCGTATTTGTTTCAACCAATATCAGTATTAAATGGATGCCTCAGTTGCCAAATCGATTAACTCCACTTTTTAAAAAAATCCCTTATTTCTGCTTTAATAGCGCTTAATCAATGCTTAGAATGTGAATTCATATTAAATTTTTGGTTCAGTACATTTCTGATCCTGCCATGGCAGAAAATGTAACACGAGGGCCCATTCACTTCTATGTAAAACGCTATCTTCTTCATCACTTTTCTCGACTTTTTGTTTTATAGAGTTAATCAATTTGGCAAGTGAAGCATGTTATTTATACAATTTGTTACAGTTTTAGGAGATTAAAAATAAAAATATTTAACTTATTACTTTTACTTTGTCCAAGGTGTACAACCTGACGGGATACCTCGCTTGGGACGGTTAGAATTAATTGTGAAAATTTCAATAATTAATGGAAGGGAATTTCAGTTTTATAACAATCGTTTCAGGAACATTTAAAAATATTATTACTGTTATTTTTTCAGTTCCTGTTATTTCTCATTTTTTGTTCTTGATTTCAGAGAATGGGAGAAAGAGCTTAAAAAGATAAAGGATGGCGAGCATCCCAGCCTTTTTAAGGCTACCATTCGGAGCTTTGGTTTCTTGTATTGCTTAAATGGAATTTTTACACTGATTGAAGTAAGTGATATTCTTTATTTTGAATAACGCAGCAAACAGTTCTGCTAAAAGTTTCTCATTTCGCACTTTCTCAAAAAATAATATTCAATGACAGCATTTACTTCAAATTTTTGATTAGATATAACTTCAGAATATTTTTCATTAAAATGTTGAGTATGTTTGAAGCTGAATACAAAAAAATTCTTTGGTTATGATTTCACCATTTATTGCCCTCCTACACAGATGCACGCCTACACGCACACACACGCACCCACTTGTGATTGCGAAAAGCATAATTTGAATTCAAGATGTCAATAAGTAAATAAATAAATATAGTTTCCTTTTTTTTTAATTTTATGGAAAAGCAGGCTAAAAACTACAACGATCGTAAATGAATTATTTATGAGCAACTTAAAATGATGATGCATCGAATGTATTAACAAATAAAGTAGTAGTTAGAGGGGGGTCTCAACACCACTCCCTTCAGCTAATTTTATTTATATGTTCCGCGTGATTATGTTCTCACGTCAACTGCACAGTGCACATACGTTTTAACATTCGCACTTTTTTTTCCCAGTACAAATCAATAATAAGCAAAGTCAAAATTCCAAATACAAACGTTAAAACTATAAAACCATAACTTTCAATATGAAAAAC
Organism: Uloborus diversus; assembly: GCF_026930045.1. Taxonomy (NCBI): domain Eukaryota; kingdom Metazoa; phylum Arthropoda; class Arachnida; order Araneae; family Uloboridae; genus Uloborus; species Uloborus diversus. The sequence goes on along the minus strand of NC_072731.1, from coordinate 168,538,726 downwards.
ACTTTTTAAGCTCTCGCGTGATGCTTTTTCAAGGCTTAAAAAAAACAGATAACATGCTTATTTCTCTAGAAACTGCTTTTCCCTTGAGCAAGTTATTCACTTTCAGTTTATTCATTCATTAAAGTGAACAACCAACTTTAAGTTCAACAAACTTAAAAGTTCAGCCATGAATCCGAAAACAAAGTGTTTTACACTGTAGTAATTAGTTATTACCGTGAAATTCCTGGTATTAACGGTTTTGTGCTGTTCTTCTTATTCTAAACATCGAAAATCCTAAAAGAACTCAAAACTCTATCATCATTGTTATTACTATCATCATCACCACCAAAACCACCACTATCCTCATCATCATCAGAGATTGCAATACCGGACCAAAAATTCAATACCATTATTCGGTATTTTAAAAACGTGATATCGGAATACCGGTATTAATACTGGTGTTTGAAATTTTTTTAAAAAATGCTTGAAAACATATTGTTTTGTTGCTACATTTCATAATTTTGTACAAAAATTTGTATTATTTATGAAAAGGTATTGTGAACAAATATAAAATGAAGGAACTAATACCGTAACGAAAAATCAACAATAATAAGAATTATAATGCATCTACTGGATTGTCACTAAGCCCGGAACTTATATCAGTGCCCAACCTTCCTACAATTGAAAATACTCATTCTGAATTCACGCAGGTCGGTGGTACTGTTAACAATGCGCGATATACACCTCAAATTGTAATTAATTTTAAAAACATTCCAAGTATTCTTCACCAATCAAACTAAAATTTGTAAAAATATGGATACACTGTTAAAACTACAGGTTGCATTTGGCACTTTCAGGGGTAAAGCGCTTGTTCACCCGTGGCACCCGATAGAGAGCCGAAACTGCACCCTTAGCAAGGGTGAAAAACTTTCTCCTTTCATCCAAATTGGTTCTTTCCTAAAAGTGAAAGTACACACATTAACGTCGACTTTAATCTCTAAATCAAGAAACAACTTTTATGCCGTATAGTAATTTACAACATACAGAGTGTCCTTGATACATTTTAAAAATTCATAGAAAAGTTAAAAACTGCCATATGAATATGCGATTCGCACCATAATCCTTCACAGGTTCAAGAATTTTTAACCGACTTCAAAAAGGAGGCGGTTATCAGTTCATACCGTATGTATGTTTTTTTTTTTTTGTTTGTCCACTCATAGCGTCTCACCTAGTGAACCGATTTTGATGATTCTCTTTTTAATGGATAGAGGATGGCTCAACTTAGGTCCCATTACTTTGTTTGACCATATTTGTTCTTTAGATAAAAAGTTATGGGCAAAAAACAGTAAATTTCCCATTAAATGATTAAAATCATATTGTAGCGAAGTTTGCTCTTTTCATCCGTGGATAACGGTGGCTCAGTGGTAGAATTCTCGTCTCCCACACGAGCAACCCGGGTTCAAATCCCGACTAGGACAAAGTGAATTTTACTATAATTTCGTTTCTACTGTTTCCCTTATTTTCTCGAATGTTCTATTAATTTCTGTACCTTTTCAAGTCTGGAAAGTTCCAGCACTTTTTCAAGTTGTATATAAGGAGATGTAACGTTCATTCGTGGTTCTGAATAAAGATCTCGAGTTGAGACTAACGAGTATTCGCTTCATTTGGCTTTCACATTGTCTTCGCTAACTTCATCTACGCGACAATATGAAACTCATTGTTATAAAAGTTTGGTGCCATATAACTGTAACATTAATAGTAATTGTAATGATAATTTTGAATAAAGGCTTTTCTAAAGCAATACAGTGATATAGAGCCGCACTTCTTACTAGGTAACTTCTTACTTTTACTGAAATATCTACATTTACACTAAAAAGAATGAAATAAAAAAATTTTGAAAAAAAAAATAGAACCGACTTCAAAATTGCTCTAAAAAGTGAAAAATAATTTTATTCTTTAAACACCTTCGATAATACTTTTAAACATAATTTTTGAAGTTGGCGCGAAAACAAAAATTAAAATCCATTGTAACCATGCTTCGTTCATATTTTTATCAAAAAATCATCCAAACTTAGGAACGAAACATTTATATCGTTACTCAAATATGCTGTCATCAATGCGTAATGCATGTGGTAGTGAAGAAACTGGACCTGGTAAAATTTATACTTGTAGTTGAGTTATGGCTGTGAATGATTTTATCGATCGTTTTTGCGCCAACTTCAAAAATTATGTTTAAAAGTATTATCGAAGGTGTTTAAAGAATAAAATTATTTTTCACTTTTTAGAGCAATTTTGAAGTCGGTTCTATTTTTTTTTTTTCAAAATTTTTTTATTTATGACATCGTAAAAAAGAAAAATGAGAAAGGAAAAAGGTCAAAAAGAGAAGAAAGAAAAAGTGTAAATCGCTGTATCGGCAAAGTAGGAAAAACAAACGACATGTGAAGTGTTTAATCGTTTTATTAAAGAGAAAGCAATAATTTTCATTTCTAGAGTTTGATGTGTGGATCGTATGTTGCTCGAGCCATATTTAAACGGTACTCACGTTCATTCCATGTCTACATGCGGCACACACAATTGAACTCAGGTAATGAAAGGTATTGCTGTTTGATAAAATAATTAAACACCTCACATGACGTATGATTTTCTTGCTGTGACGATGCATTGAATACTAATAATTACTTTTTTTCCTTTTCCACTTTTTTACACCGTTATATTCTTAAACTTGTGAATTATTATGATGCAAAACGCATGTTCATACGACAATCTGTTGCTTTTCTATGAATTTTTAAAATGTATCAAGGATTTTTTCGACACCTTTTATTTAGACTCATGTTGAACGACTACATTATTTTCAAGTACTGGAATTAACGCAAAAGTAATAGTTAAATCATTAACCAAATTTTTAATTAAGAAGTTAATTTTTTAATAAAGTGCGTTTGCCAATAAAATAACCCAAACTAAAACTCAAGAAATAACCAAAAGAAAAAGTTGAATCATTAATCTCATTTAAGTTCAGAAATTAATTCCTCTTATAAATTGTTTTGTACTTTAAGAGAATATTCCCTACTGCATTTTATCATTGGTTAAAACGAACGAAAATGCTACTGTCGAAAAAAATATGTTTAAAAATTGAAAAATAAATAAAACGCCTTTTACCACGTGACTCAAAATGAAGCCAGCATGTACAATGACCCCGATCAACCAAAACAATATTTCATTATTCACTTTAGCAAATAATTACCTCCTTTAATTCCAGCTAAAAGTAATTTCCTTAGTTCTGGCTTATCTTGACAAATCTTTAGCGTATTACAACGTATCATTTGTATTTTCCTTTAAATCTTCGCCACTGTGTGAAATATGCAAAAGACATATTAAAATACTTCATTCAATGTTGTTCAAGGTTTTCGTCTTACTATCACGTAATGTTTTCCCTAGAAATATTAACTGATGGGTTCACTAAGTTTAAAACAAACATTTTCCCGCTAATCCGGATTAAAAAGTGCACGCTTGAGTACGTTTGCTCTTTTGTGCACATTTTCGTTTGTCCGTGAAATTTTTGTGTGGAAACCTTCAACATGCGGACAAAGTTCTGTTATCCTGCATTAAAAAGCATGTTTCCGGCTGTAAAATTATAGAATCCATGATATCAATGGAGCACTCTTATGTAACATTTCATAGAAGAATTAGCATGATAATAGAATTGATTCAATGGTATTGAACTTGTACTCAACGTGATGTATTTTCAATCACGGAGTAGTGCTAGAAAGCAAGGCTGCGGAGTAAGAGTAGGACACATTTCAGGGGGAAGGAGTCGGAGCCGGAGGTTTTTAAATTCCCGGAGGTCGGAGTCAATTATTTTCTTTTCGAGTCTACAGCTCTGCCATGGCTGCAGAGTAGGGCTGGGCGATGTAGGAATTTTTACATCGTGGTGCATCGCCAGCCTTACATCGCAATGTTGCGATACATCACGATGTCTTTTCTTAAACTTGTTTATGTTAATTTTACAAAACAGGCCAAGATAAAAAAAATAGTTTATGTTATGGGACATATTTACTGATAAATCCTAGCACCATAAAGAAATTAAAAAAAAAATAAATAATAATAATAATAATTAAATAAATAAATAAAGTGCAAGATGGCAATAAATATTGCAGGTACAGTGAAACCTGTGTAGGTTGACCACCTGCGGTGCAGTACTTTGGTGGTCAACTTAGACAGGTGGCCAACTTATAAAGAGTGGTGCTGATTTTTTTTTTTTTTTTGCATCATGCATTTTGACTAATTCACACTTACTTTTTCTGTTCAACTCACTTTCATTGTTTAACATTACTTTGAAACAATAATTGAAAATGTTATTCAAATATTTTTGTTTTTTTACTATATTAGACACTGTAGTTTTAGAAATTCCATATGTGTGAGTCAATTTTCTCCTGCTCTCCCCCTTTTCAATTAACTTTAATGTTTCATACTTTTTATAAATCTCAAGTTCATCTAATTTTCTTTTTGAAGCCATTTTATGTAAAACTTATAACACAAAGAGCAACAAGCTGGACTCTCCTAGTTCAATACAGCAGTTGAAAATGAAAATGTTCTATCTAATCCCTTGTACCAGAAATAAATAACTTTACTCTTCAGCACAATTCCAGTGTTGCCACAAAATATTGCAACTGGAAGAAAAGACTTTGTACTTTTCTACTGACACCTGTTTTCATTGAACAGAAGGTACAAAAGGTAATCTCAAATAGAACAATAGAAGAAAAAGTTTTAAACACTATGCCATGCTTGAAAACGCTCGACTGGGAAATGCGGAGCAAGATAACTTTTTTGCGGAACTGCGAAGTGTAGCTATTTTTGCGGAGTAACTCCGCGAGGTGCGGAGCAGCTGGCAACCGTGCATCAAAACATTACAATTATTCATGGAAAGCTATAAAAAATAATAACAAAGTAAAAAAAAAATGCTTGATTAAGTTTTAAAAAATAAACCAAATGGTCAACTTACAAAGGGTTTTTTACGTTAGTCCAAACCAAATTTGGTGTACATTAGTGGTCAAGATAGACAGGTGGTCAAGATAGAGAGGTGGTCAAGTTACAAGGGTTTTCCTTCATTATATAAGATAGGACTAATTCCGTTCCCAACAAAAGCGGTCAACATAGGCAGGTGGTCAACTTACAAGGGTGGTCAACTTTACAGGTTTTACTGTATGTGTTTTTGGATTGCAATGAAACTATCTTTTCAATTCAAAAAGATGTGAATTTATGGAAGCAAAGTCACGCGTATTTCATTCACAAACTCAGCGGTTCTCAACCTGGGGCGAGCTCCCCCTAGAGGGGCGTTGAAGAATTTCAAGGGTGATTATACACTGGTGGACAATTGCTAAGGACAGATTCCAATGGACTATGTAGCGCGTAAAAAAGTAAGTGTAATTCGATGCCAAGTGAAATAAACTAATGCCAGAACTCTAAAACATTGCAATGACGATAATTTTTTGTGCTCTTAAATACAGAAGGCGTTGAAAAGTGTTCAAAAGACGAAACGGTCGTTTTGGGCTGAATACGTAAAAGTGAATAAATTTTAATTACCGCCCCCAAGCGTTTCGGCGTACGATGTCAGTATGGGATATGGTTATTGACTACCATGGAGAGCGATGCAAGCTTCCACACGTCATGTGATGCTTTACACAACATTACCCATCAGCTGTTGGGGTAATTTATCCCATTCTTCTGTCAGTCACGGATAAAGGTGACCTTGCTTATTGGAGAGCGTTGTCGACCAGCACGACTGCTTCCCAAAGCATCCCAAACATTTCAGTATGATTCAGATCTATAGAACGTGCTGGCCAGCCGATGGGTTGAATATTTTTAGTGAGCTAGACACTCCTGGACGGCGATTGTTAATGACATGTTACGTTCCCATCCATGAAAACGAATTTATTGCTCACAGCACTACAGAACACGTGAACATGAGGCAGTAGAACAACATTAATGTATCACTCGCCGTCATAGTCCTTGTTTGGAAGCACACACGCGACGTAAGACCATTGATCATAATCCTACCCATACCATCAGTGGCGCCGACTCCATGGGGCCTGAGGGGGCCCGAGCCCCCTCAAAAATATTTTTGAGGGGGCAGAGCCCCCCCAATAAATCAAGAAAAGTATTAAGTTATATTATGTTTTCTAAACTAATAAATTTATTTTATTTTCCTTGTTTGAAGATAGTTTACCTAGTAAAATACATTCAGTGCTGAGCTAAAACAAATAATTATTACGGTAGTAAGCAGGTTAACTGAAAACAAGTAGTGTGAATAATGATGGTGTTATAGTGTTGCAAGCACACTTAGAATTTGTCCCAGTGCGCGAACTAACGGATCAAATCTGTTGCTGGTGGGCAACGCTGCGGTGAGCTCATCTAATAAGTGTTGCTGATCCGGAAAAAATGTATGAGGGTTTGATTTGTATATTAAATTGGAGGCGTGATAGTTTTGAATACTTTTGGGAATCGTGTTTAAAAGAAAAACCTTCACAATAAAATGATGATCCTTCGCTTCCTCAGAATCGACGAATACCAAAGAAGTATGAAAACAACGAAGCCAGTTCACCGCACGCTTTCAAAATCCCAAAGGAGTATTGGAAGGCACTTTACATTGAGATTTGTGAAATGGTGCAATCTTGCATTATTGGGCGGTTCACATCAACTGGACTCACACTGATCATTGCAGTTGAACAAGAGTGCTTGCGTTTATTAAACAGAGATGAAACACATTTTGAAAAATCATCTTTCAAAAATAACCTAGACATTGAGAGATTGCGTTTACACTTGAACTTTGTTAGCCGGTATAACTAATGAAAAAACAACTGGTCTTAAAAAAACATGCGTAAATTAAATTACCTTTTTACGAAAATACTGTGCGTGTTTGTATTTATTTTTTCCCTTTTTCAAAGGCAAAAAATATGTGTCAGGCTTGTCGAGTTTTCGGGGTTCTAATGTGTTTATATGACTTTAAAATGCTTAAAAAAACTTTAAAACTCACTATTTTCCATCTCAAATTAAAAAATTTAACCCGGTTTACCCCCCTCCCCTCATTTTTTAAAAAGTCGGCGTCTCTGGGAGTGTCCTTCCATTCAAGTAAATTGTCCTTCTTACCTTAAATATCAATGCCTAGCTACGGCACTGCACGGCTCCCCATAAAATAGAACAAAAAGTTCTTGCTAAGACGAGTGATATGATTTAAAAGTTGAACCAGAAAATTTGTAAACCAATTTTTAGATTCTTATACTTCGAAAACACCATGTCACATACTGTTTGTTTGTTAAAATTATACACACCAGAAAATATGACATTTTCAAGGCACAAAAATCTGACCTTTATTTGGGGTGGGGGGTCCTCCGAGGGATTATATAACTCCCTAAACTCCCGATGATGTCCGGCCCCCCCCCCAATAATTTTTGCAAGTCGGCGCCCCTGCATACCATGACACACCTTGTAGAATACTAGTCCTTTTCTTTAGGTTTACCGGCTTGTATGCTGTACCACTCTCATGCCAGGTTAGTTGTCGTCTACAATTAGACGACAGACTGAACTTGCTTTCGTCTGAGAATAGTACACCAGCCCAGTCGACTTCTCTCCAAATGCGATGCTGAAGATATCATTACAAACGAGCAGAACACTGATTTCTAGACAATGGGATGTACAAAACAAGCTGACGGGCGTAGCCTTACTGCATTCAAAAGTCTGGCTACAGTTTTTCGGGATATTTGCTTGCTAGTACAGTTAAACCTGTGTAAGTTGCCCACTTGCGGTGCACTACTTTAGTGGTCAACTTAAGCAGGTGGTCAACTTATAGAGGTTGAATTATAAGAAAAGATCTATTCCGTGCCTGAAAATAGCGGTCAACTTAGACTTATCTCCCTCGTGACATTTGCTACACATTCCATTTTGTTTGAAATGATTTTCAAACTGTAGAAACAAGCATGTGGCTGACGTCGAACTCCCTGGCAACATTTAATTTTTTCCTAAACCCCTTTCGACCTTTTTTGATTTAACCCTCTTTCGATGTTGCCAACACCGCGGCCACCCATAAAATCATCTAATGGACGTCGGGAAGACATAACGAAAAATGCAAGTTCGTCAATTGATCCTTTCCCGTCAAACTTTGCTTTTGAACAACAATGGTCATCTCGCGACCAATCCTTTATATCGCTTATCAGCGCTATCACGTGACCAGCAACGTCGTGAGTCTAAAATTTGCATACTCACAACACGTCTTACTGTGTCCCGAACTTATGCTAGTTTCCATATTTCCTTGCCTTCCATTTTGTGGTTGCTAACGCTGCTATTGACATCCGTTCTTAGCAATTGTCCACCAGTGTATAAAAGAAAAAACAAAAAGTTTTACCCAATTTATGGAGAACATGTAACGCATGTGTACATTAAAGAACACTGTCAGTACTCCTAATAATGTTTTGAACGTAACTGATGGGGGGGGGGGGGGAGGATTCACACCCAACCTCAACTAGATCCTGGATTACCTCAAAAACACTTGCAGCTTCTTGAATTTCACATGTTCTAATAATAATACGTTCAAAAAGAAAAAAAAAAGTTATGCATTGTAAAAATAAAGTTTGCATGTGAAATGATCTAGATTTTTACTCAATAACTAGCTTCAGTTTACAGTCGGTTTTGGGGAGGGAAGGGACATGACCTCATGTCAGTATCTAAAGAGAGGCGTCGAGTCTGAAAGGTTAAGAACCATTGCTCAAACTCACATCTTTATCTGAAAAGGGATTCGGTATTATCATTAGTCATCGGTATGTGCAGTACAGTAAACCCTCATTAGTCTGGACCCTATTAAACCGGACTTAACATAATCCAGACAGTCATTAAGATGTACATACTGAAAAAGAATAGGCGAAATAGCAAAATAATGTGTTTTTGTGGGTCTCTAAAACAATGTATGTGCAATTTTTAATGTATTTATGCAATTTTGTATTTCATTCTCTTGAATCCTCCCATATATTATAGCCAATGATCAAGTAACGCTCCTCACATCATCAACAATGAAACTTGCGCCACGGCATGATAATTTAACAATGTGTGTTGGTAATGTTTAACATGCAGGGAAAATCTTTATTGTGACAAAGCTGAAATGGATCCGGTAACTTAACTGTTTTACTGGTAAGGCTGTGTCATTTCAGGGGGATGAAGAAACGAAAAACAATGAACGCTACCTACTGGATTTTAGGGTTAATCCACTAGAGTTAGGGTTAAAACTTCAACTACTAAAGCATCAACAAACAGGCATTTGCTTCGTTCAAATGTAGAACCAATTTTCCCCCGTCATATCTTGACGGGCGATTTTCTAGTTAAAAATGCAATTCGTACTGTGTACAATAGTTCGTTTACGTACCTATGTTTACTAAACAGATTTTGTTTAAACCGTACTTTCATTAATTGAGACGACCTGGATCCCCTATTTGTCTAAATTAATGAGGTTCTACTGCACTTAGCACCAGTGGCGGATTGGTTGAAAAAATCGGCCCTGGCATTAGGAGGTGTAGCGGCCCCATAGCTCTTATAGATATTAAATTTTACTTAACGATTGGGATATAACTTAAATATGAGGAAATTATTCTTAACAACTAAATATGTTATATTTAAACAAAATTTAACAGTAATGAATACTTCTGCGCTTTAATGGTGAACAAATTAATACAGTATTAGCTACACCTTATTTTGGGGCGAAATTGTGATTGTAATTGTCCATTTAAGTATTTTTATAATGCCCGGAACTTGATTGAATATTTCCTTAATGATATAACTGCTTGGATAGTATGTCCTTTTCTGCAGTCATAACAAGTAACTTAATTACCCTGTTATATGAAACTGATCTAGCGATGTTTCATATGGCTGAAAGACTAGGGCCGTCTTAGAACGTGATGGGTCCTTCAACACAAACACAGTACTGGGGCCTGTCATAAACATTCCCTTTTTTATACTGCCATTTCCTGACGACTCCCAGACTCGATGCTAGGTCAAAAACCTGGTGAAGGGTCGGATACAAGTTTGGCAATCCCTTAATATTTTTTTCAAACGCATGTATCAATACAAAGAGAGAGAAAGAGTGTGTGTGGGCTTTCTAGGAGTCATTAAAGTATTAGCAATATAAACTTAATGGAAATATTAACATTTGGTGTGAAATAGGGGGGTCCGGGAGGCCTCTCCCCTGGAAAATTTTCGAAATTGTAGTCTTAAAAACTCAATTTTAGACAATATTTGGTAATGTCAGGGGAGCGTAGGTTCAGGTTTTCTCTTGCTGAAATTTTTCAGAACTGGAAATCCAAAAATCGAATTTTAAATTATCTTCAAGTATATGGTATAAAGAGCGGTTCCGGGGGCTCTCCTCTGAAATTTTTAAAAATATATTAGCTCTAAAAACGCAGTTTTAGAAGATCTTTGGTGATTTTTTAGTTGAGATAGATTCCAACACGCCATCCAGTAGAAAATTTTCAAACTGAAGTGTTAAAAGCCTTTTTTGGTAAAGACTAGGACACCGGCAGTTACTCGAAAATTAAGTTCCAGAAACGAAATTTTTGCTGACCTTCAGTGATGTTAGGAAAAGGAGTTTTCGGGAGGGTCACCCCGGAAAATTTTCGAAATTTAAGCACTAAAAACGAGATTTAAAACTTTCTTCATTGATGATGCCGAGAGAGAGGAGGGGACGGGACACTTTCCCAGAAAACTTTTGATACTGTTAATTTAAAAACACAGTTTTAGACCATCTTTGAAAATGTTAAAAAAATGGGAGAGGTTCGAGTACTCTCCTCCAGCAAATTTTCGAAACTGGATACTCCTCAATGGTATTTTAAGATTGCATATTTTTAAATAATTTTACGGAAAAATATATTTTGTCACTTTTATTCCAATTTTTATAAACAAAGTCGCCGAGAGCAAAAGCGGATCCGGGAAAAAAATGACAAAGGTCAATTTTTTCACAAGCCTCCTTCTACACCGTTCACCATTAGGATATTTTACCCTCTGCACGAGTTCAATTCCGAGGCGGTCCCCTATTCTCCAACTAAGCTGACATGACCTCACGTCGGCCCTTGTTGTACGTTGCATTTAAGAGCAATTGTGAATTGTCATTTATAAATAAAAGCGTTAAAGAGATCAAAAGTATTTTAACTTTTTACGACCGCTAAGGATTCCCTGTTTTTTTTTTTTTTTTTTTTTTAATTTAGTCATTTATTTTTTATTATACCACTAAAAATATATTGGCAGCCCCAGAACCCGACTAACTAAAAGGGAAGCCCTAAGCCCACATTAATTTGGAGGCCCTCTGAAGACTATGCAGTGTTTGATTTACATTCTTAAAGCACAAATGCACTTTTGGAGGCCTCTTTGTCTAATGACACAATTATGTATAAATCACTTATATGCATTTATGAATCCCCTTTGGGCCCCCTCTTAATCGTGACCAAGTAAATTCGTTACTGGCAGAATGATTAAAAATTAACCTTTGAAGAACATTTTTTTCCAATTTATAAGTCATAATATTTTATTTAAAAAAAAAAAAAAATACATGCATTTTTCATATCGTTGCAATGCTATGCATAATTCTTTAAAAAATGTGAGGCCCCTTAGGAACATGTTCCTATGGGACCGCAGGCCTAAACTTAGTCAGCTTGTGTGGTAATCAGGCCCTGGGCAGCCCCATTTCAGAAATCAACCCCCCCCCCCTCTTATGGTGACGGCCCTATCTCCCTCCACCCGCAAGCTTTAGCCCATGCGTAAAGAGGAGCTGAGGCTGTGTTTTGCGAATTTGCTTTGTTCTAAACACATCCGCGCAAAATTTACATTTTGCTGTTATAGTAGACAGGCCCGAAAGACTTTGCTGTTAGTTGATCGGCCCCAAGCAGGACCGGCCCACCGGGCAAATTCCCGGTTGCCCGCCGGTTGTATCCGCCACTGCTTAGCACTCAATGGCATTCGAAATTAAGGCTACACGCGATAGACGCTTTGCACATTCACTTCCATCTCTGTCCTTCCTGTATGTTCCTTAATTTTTTTAAGTATGGCGTTTATTAATTAAACGGAACTTCGAACAATGTAGTCATCAATATTTTCTTGGTTTTCATGTGATGGCCTAAACGATATAATTACAACCAATTGTTCTCTTTGTTAAAGAAGCCAAACTCCAACACTGTAGGTTCTTTTCCTTGTTATATAATGGCAATTTCTGAGTAAGCACGATGTTAATTACAACAAACGAACCACGGCAGAGAAACTCACGGGTTCATTGACAAGGTCGTGTCAAATGATAGATCTGGTGGCGGATCGAGTGTGACTGTCTCCTACTGAAGTTTCTTTAGAATAGCGCCATGACTTTAAAGTTCAAGCTGAACTCTCAGAAAATTACAAACCTCGTCCTTGTTGCGCCACTAATTATTGCAATTTGACATGAAAACTTTAAAATATTACACTTTTTGAATACAAATGGAAGCTGAAAAAATTATTGCAGGCTGAAGTTTTCGCACGATGCCGCTTGCGTGCGATTTTTTTTTTTTTTTGAATAGATATTTACAATAAAAAGGAAAAGCAAAATTGAAAGAAAAACTTATTTGGGGGGAAATCGAACTATCATTCGCACAATAGGGAAGTTTGTTATAACTCGGTAGGTCATTCGAATAATAATTATCCATTTATATGAAATCAATTTAAATAAAACAAGATGATAATAGATAAGCAAAGAGCTTACCTTTATTTGTTCATCTGTTGTTCACGTTGAGACTTCTCTCTATAATCATTTTATATTTCTTTTAATTGTGTAGTGTTGTCATTGTTACATGCTTTATGTAGTCACTGCTCAATAATTTAACTAATAAAGAAATTAAATACATTTATTAGCTAACGTTACATCACATATCTGCACACTACGGTGGTTCGATAGAGTCTGACTGTTTTACAATATGGACGCGAACGCGGAACAAAAATGAAAAAGTTTTGGTTTGGATTTGAAAGTTCGCGTTTCAGTTTACAGTTTTGGTTTGCGTTTAGCAAGGTTCCGCTTCAGTTCACTTCAGAGATCACTATTGGAACGTCTTTTCTAATAAGTTTTCGATTTTTCAATTTTATTTTTATATGATAGAGTAACATGTATAAACATCATAGGTGAAAAAATTTTTGCGATACGATAAGCAGTTTTTTTTAAATTAATTTTTAAAGTTCAAACGCTTGTGACGTCAAATGGCATAGGAAGTGACGTCATGCTCTCTTCCGATAGGGGAGAAGCCGAAGAACGTGCATTCGACTTCGAAGACGAAACGTAAAAGGCTTATCTCCTCGCATTAAACTCCTCGCGTTTCTGGAAAGTTAAATCTCTCATCCTCTCGGAAATATTCGAATATCATCATTGATATTACTTGAGGAAGATTATTTATATTGTGCTTTAACGAATCCGGCCTCCATAGTGTGTTCAAAAGGATTATTGAATTTCTAAAAAAAAAATATCAGCGCGCTCAAAATGTCCGTAGCGAAAACAAGGATCTTCGGCGGAAGGCTGATCATTAGTGCCCTGTGACGTAAGCTCGTGACGTTTCAGAAAAGCACACTTTTGCGCTTGGATTTTTAAAAATTCATTACAAATCAATCATGGTGTTTTAAAATTCGGCGATGGTGAATTTTTTAGTTTTGAGGGTCAATTAACAATATCCAATAGCTAAAATATGAACCTTTAATGGGTTGCAACTTCCCTATTGTAAATTGTGATGAAAACTAAAGAATAGAGTCATTCTCCAAACCAGAGGTTCTCCACCTTTCAGGTTCTGCGCTCATTTTTGAAGGAGGTCGCGCCTCCTTCCCCTTCCCCCACCATCACCGCAAGCATATGAGGTCAATACAAGTACTACTGCCGGAAAATGGGAACAATTGAAGTTGGTTAATAATTGAAAATTAGATAAGTTACAAAAAATTGATTGTCACACACTTAACTTTATTTTGGTAACGCATGCAATCAAAGAGCAAAACTTTTACGTTTCCCTTGAAGTTCTTTTACGCTCTGTTAGGAGGCGCGCCCTCCAGGTTAAAAACCACTTCTCTTAACAACATATTAAGCAGTGCTGTAGTTGGGGATGAGGGGACGCGGGTTGACCCGAAATATATGGTTTTTTATTGTAAAAATGATGCAAATATAATGTAAATTGGTTTCAAACAGCCTTTTCTTTTGATGAGTTCCCCAAACATTTATTTTCTCCTACTACAGTACTAACTACAAGAAAATAATGAGATCGCAGTTTCAACCTTTTTACGGAATAGCTATGACAGAGCTGGACACAGTAAACTTCTCATAAATGCCGAGATTACCGTCACATTGCAGCTAAATTTGAAATTAGCATACCAGTAATTTAAGAAATTTAAGACTGATTATCCCTAACAAGGGTGAAACTACCGTCTCTGGATGCCGTAACGAGCTGTTTGGTATTTTCTTACAGATCAGCCTAAGCTCCGGCTAAACAGTAAACTTGCGGCTACCCTGAACCGGAGCTAGCGTATACTCGCAGCTTAAAACATCAATACTATTTTAAAATACAATTTTTTTAAGTCTATGCAAAAATTATACTTTGAATCTTATACAGCCATAAATTAATTACGAATGAAAACTTAAATTCAACAACAGTTTAAACATTTTCTTCGTATGTGCCAACATTATATTCGTGTAAAGCTAATTTTTCTTCGCTTATACGAGTAATTTGAAGCTAATTAAAAAAAAAAAATGCTTGAAAATAGAATGGCAATGTTTAAAACTTGATTATATATTTTTTTTATCTATTTACACATTAGCGGAATTTGCAGTTATTTGCATTTTAGTTTTACTTTTTTACTCAATTTCTTTTGAAGTCCGTTGTATTCTTGTCTAGACATTATTTGTTTAAACATTTTTTACGTTTTTTTTAATATTCAGGAATGTTTTATCCACGTGTTGCAACCAATACTTCTGGGGTATTTAATCAAACATTTTGCAAGGATGGAAGTCTTGGAGAAAGAGGACCTCATCTTATACACAGCTGGAGTATGTCTGTTGGCCGCCATGTTTGTCTTCACTCATCACCGGTATTTCTTTTGGGCTCAAAGGATAGGGATGAGGCTGCGAATCGCCTGCTGCACGCTCGTATATCGAAAGGTTGGCATTTTTATGGTATCTTTTTCTATATGCATGCACACACTATATCACCAACAGCTTTCATCACCGGGCCGCTTTCAAAAATTCACATTTTGATGGATTCTCGAGAAATAAGAGACTAACTGCTCTTTATTTTTTATCACATGAAAGGTATGCTTCAGCTGTCATTTTCCAATAAAGTTTAAATCTCCTGTGAATTAATGAAACCAGCAATAAATTGAAATACCAAAAAAAAATTTTTTTTTGATCAATCTTCACATAAATAGCTGAGAATAAGCTATAAATTTGAGATTTTTTTTTCGCGAAAGTATCCCAAATGTTTTTGAAAGTGTTCCAATACTTTCGGTGATGTAGAGTATAACTAGAAAAATAGGATTCTGAAATCAATAACATGGTTCTTATATGTAGGAAAATATTGACACCTGAAATTTAATTTCATAATTTTTTTCCAGGCTTTAAAACTCAGTCAGTCTGCTTTAGGGAAAACAACAGTTGGTCAGATGGTGAATTTGCTCTCTAATGATGTCAATAGATTTGATCAGGTATGATATTAACGAAGAGTCAATCTATTGCTGTGGGTGTGAAATTTTTTACTTAAACATTTGCCAATAGGATTTTTAAACTTTGGCTTTTATTTGTTACATATTTGGACATAAGGTGCCATTAGGTGTCGTAATATCAAGTGTCAACTTTTTTATATATTATAATTTTGATTATTATTTCTTGTGTTAAAAAACGTGTTGCTGGTGTGACATAAAAGTCACATCCGCAAGCCACAACATGTACATATTATTTTTTTAAACACAAAATTATTTTTTTAGAAAGTTGGTTCTTTACATTAGGACACATAATGGTTCCCTGTATTCAAATTTTTGGAAATTAAAAACAAAAGTTTAAGATTTCTGGAATAAAGTGCAAATATGCGTGCTTTTTTTTTAATTTCATTTTGTTATCTGCTAGATTTAAAATTGTGATAGTAAGAAAAGATAAAAGCGGAAACAATGGTTCAATTTACTATTTTTTTATTCATCCTTTTTTTCTTTTACAAAAATATTGCAGTTTGTATGATTACAATACATTCTTTGTTCATAACGTGTTTGAAAATGTCTGCTGAGAAAGCAGGATTTATTGAACATGCGTAAAACGTTTTAAATTGTACATTAAGTAGAAAAAACTAATGATAAAATAATTAAAATTTTTGCTGCTAGAGGTAAATTTACGAAATACTATCAAATCTTGTTTTTAAAGTTTGGAATTTCATGCTCTTCACTAAACCACTTGCTTT
This sequence comes from Uloborus diversus, assembly GCF_026930045.1. Lineage (NCBI taxonomy): Eukaryota > Metazoa > Arthropoda > Arachnida > Araneae > Uloboridae > Uloborus > Uloborus diversus. Next base: position 168,522,287 of record NC_072731.1, on the reverse strand, counting down.
CCAAATGCTTGACTATTTTGTGAATTCCTTATAATCCAAGTTGGAGAATGAAAAATGTGAAGCCTAACATAGTGCTTGAAAATAACATGTACAATTGTACATATTGCTAAAATTTATGTCAAACACTAAAATAAAATTTAGGAAGACAAAGAAAGTACGAAAAGCAGTAAAAAAGCACACTATTGTTACGATATTTTCCGATGAAAAGTAAACCATTTAAACCTTTTGAATGATGAAAATCTAAGGGAGAGTACACTTATACACCGGATATAAAAAAGGACATCCGTTGATCACGGATCGTCGGTGCATCGTTTTAGCGATGTAGACACGTCAATACTTCCATATTAGTTTTCAGAAATGAAAATATTTCTTGTCAAAGCATATTTTGCAATTATTTACACTTTTTTTCTACTGCACTAGTGCACTAGACTCTTTTGTTTATGCCCTGCATTGTTTTCCTGAAGTAATTCGGAACTCCAGCGCTCGAATACGCTACCTTGCGGTGATTTACAAAACTGCAAATGAAACTAAAACATTGCCACGTTGCGTTCCACGTGTGTCTGTTGACGTAAACACAGGCAGTTTGTTCTGAGTATTTATTAACGCAATCGATGTGTCTTAGTTTGCTTTCAGCTACAGACATTAATTCGTCCCTTAGTAGTAATCTCGAGCTTCTCAAAATAATGTTAGTTTTCATTATTTCCTTAATAATTGGTGAAAGCGAAAATTCTGGATTAACAAACTTGGATAACGTTATACAAGGTAAAAATTTTTATTGTTTTGTATGAATTTGTAAGAATATGGGGGGGTTTTTAATCTTAAATTAATTAAACTTACCATATTTTACAGCAGCATTTAGTTGGAATGGACAGTATGCAAAATATTTTCTTGAATATATTATCGTAGAACAAAATGAATAACCGAGAAAAAATTTACTTTATTCCTTTTATTCTCAGCTGAAAGGTTTCGCCAAATTTGTTTAGGGTTATAGTTTTAATATAGTGCGAGCAAAGTAGCCTTGGCGAGATTTCGCGTTTTTAGTTAAACCATTTTTAATTTTTATCATGAGTGGAATAAAATGGTAGTAAGATTACAGAATTCGATAAGTGAAAAGAAATAATGGTCAATCAACTGAAAAGAAAACTACCACCATATATCCGTGAGAATTTTGTTGATGATTTGCATAACATGACACAATTAAATCGTAACTCAGAAATTAGAAAAATCGAAACAGAAAATTTTTAAATTAACCGATTCAGGAATTCGAGAGAAATAACTCAGCTACAAATGGAAAACAATAAGCGCTAGCCAAGCAAGGCAAAAAAGTATCATCTTCTTTCGATAACAATTTGTAATGTCATATTGAATTTTCTAGCATTAATTGTTATTCTTGTCAGGCCACAATTATTATTTAGTTTTATCAAGAATTGATAAATATCGAATTCAACATCGTGGAAATAGCTGCTTAGAACTACGAACTACGTAGTTTGCATTAATCTTTGACGTTTAGTAATGCTTCTTGAATTCTCATTTCTTTCTACGTGAGCCAGAATATCCACAAGACTTTGAAAATTAATTTAAAAAGAATAAAGCGAAAAAATCATACGTACGAACAAAAATCACAACACTTTTAGCATTTTCTTCGTTACCATGTGCGTTTGTTTTCGTTTTTAAGTCCGCCATTAGACTGACTTCAGTGCCCCCTATAGTTCGTTGGAGTTGCGAATAATTCGCCAGAAAAGACAACCACTCAAAAACGCACTCCGATTCAAAATGGCTAATCTTAAGCTGATGCGCCAGCTCGTACTATTCGCAACTCCAATAAACTCTAGGGGGCACTGCAGCCAGTCTAATGGCGGTCGAAAAAGGTAAAACAAACAAATGCCGTAACTTACAACTTGCTTTGACGCTTTGTGAATGACAGTAATTTTTCATCGTGTTTATAGGAAGCTTTCTTTTTTATTCTTCTGAAATTATATTACACTACAAACTGTCCGAAGCCTGTAATTTACCTCAAAGAAAACACGTGGAATGGAATGTTTTACCTTTTTCGGCAGTATTGTTAATCACCGCAAGATAGCGTATTCGAGCTCTGGAACTGAGAATAGGGGCTTTAGGCCAGATAGGTGCTGGCTATGTAGCATGATTTAGAAAAACTTTGCAATTGAAGTCTACCTACGGTTGGAACTAGAGCCGCCATATAGATAGGCCGACGCATCAGCTTAAGTTTAGCCATTTTGATCGGATTTTTCACTGTTGCGGAGCAAGGGTTACCACAGCAAGATTTCGGATTTCGCCAAATTTGCCAAAAATAATATTTCATTTAATAGACAATTCACGTGCCGCTAATAATTGCTCAAAGTGAACAATCACCAAACGTGATAACTCGCCAGAAAAGACAACCACTCAAACACGCGTTTTAAGCACGCGCTTTACTCGAAACTTAAAAAGGTCCGCTTACAATCCTTTGCTTCTTACGAACTCACTCCATGGTAACTGAAATAAACTGTCTCCGAAATATAAAAATAATTTTCTTTCTTATTCCAGTCTGTGGTCTATCTACCTTATTTAGTTGCTGGACCAATTCAAACCGCCATCATCATCGGGGTCTTGTGGATGTACATTGACTTTGCAAGTTTAGCCGGTGTTTCTGTGCTTCTTTTGTACATACCTTTCCAAGGAATGATGGGAAAATTCTTCTCTAAGCTTAGGTAAGTTCCTAGACCTGTTAGAATGAAAAACAACAGCATTTTGCGTCGGATACTTATCTGTAGTATCAAATATAATGTAATCAATCAGTATATTAACAGTTTCGTTTGCATAAAAATATGTAGAAATTGAAATGTCAGATTGAAGCAGGGCTTAATTTTCACTGGAGCTCACCGGAGATCAGCTATGCACTTTTCAATGTCACGTGAATTTTAAGATTTCAGACGAAATTCAGGCTATTTTAGCATTGAAATATGATCTAAAGACTGTAAAGCTCCGGCACATCCTTTTTTAGAACTTAGGCCCTGACTTTAATTATCAGGAGAGCAAGGCGTAGTTAAAAAAAAAAAAAGAGAGAAAAAGAGAGAGAGAGAGAGAAATTATCAAATTTCTTTTTTCAGTTCACAACGCTGTTTTCTAATGCACTTTCCACTTTTAAACGAGTTTATCATTACTAAATAAATATTTTCCAAAAGTGTTCTCGAAACTTTTGATATCTTCTGAATTAAAATGTTATTTTCCAATGTCTCGGTGTTACATCCCTCGATTTGTATGTACTGTGCTTTGTTATCCATTTGAATGAGTAAAAAATACATATAACTTTGATCAAAATAATAATCATATTTAATACAATATTTAATTCCTTAAAAAAATCTGCTTAATCCCTGATTTTTAGGACGTATATTTTTTCATATATATATATATATATATATATATATATATATATATATATATATATATGCACAAACATATAGGGGAAGTATGCCGTCAATGAACCACATAACACTTTTCGATTTTTTTTAAAAAGAAATCCAACTCAAATTTCACGTTAATGATAGGAAAAATTTCTCAGTATATTTATCTTTTAATAATAATATTCACTTTCATGATAAATATACATAATAAAGAATTAAAATTGTAAATAAATATTTTAGCATGTGGTCCACTCTTGGCTACCGGTTGCTATGGTTGGACCACTGATTTTCCATCGAGGAACCACATTCTCAAATTAAAAAATCAATGCGTAACTTACAAATATTTATAACAAGTGATTAATAAACACTACAAATAATAATAAGTTATAGAAAAATTGATTTATTTTCTAAAATGTTTCATTTTCGGATAAGAAGGAAAAATAACAGCACTCACACAGCTGTTGTCATCACACCTCGTTCACCACTTGACATTTTCCCAACCTGTGCAACACTGTTCTTTGTAGGGATGTGTCGTTCATGTACGAACGAGTCAAAAAGAACGAATCTTTAAAATGAACGACCGTTCTTTTGAACTGTGAGCAGTTTGGAACATTGTATTGATGCACTTGTGTTAATTTTTTTTTTTTTTGAGTTACATTCATCTTCGAATTTTTAACTTCTTAATCAAATTTTTAACTCTAATCTCAAATTTCCTTTTCCTCTGTGCAGTACAATATATTTATTTTGAAGATTTTTACTTCCTGCTTTATTCATAATCTTTCTTTAACCGTTGCAGTTCAATTGCAATTTTCCAAAGCGTCCATTAGTAATGTTTTGTGTAACTTGTTTGGGCTACTAACAAAACGTTTGAACTTTCCACTTCCTGTCCCACACACTGCTAAAATCCTTCTCACGCTTTCTGTCGCCAAAATCATTTATAAAAATACCTTTTATGATTTTTTTAGCGATCCTTTTGTCTTCTACAACATCCCACCTATTAACTACCATCTGTATTGATTTGACATTATTTTTAACTTTCTTGGCGACTTCCAAGTCGCTTATTTTACATTCAATATCCAGATATTTTTAATAAGGATTATTACTTTTTATCCCCCCCCCATTTAAAAAAAGTGTTACTTTTTTTTTCTGTTCTCATTGATACTGTAATAATTTTGAAGCTCCGTAATATTTAGTGAGTCTTTTTTTTTTTAATGAAGTTATCCGGTATTCCGGCTGAACTACTAATAAATTTGTTGTTACTTTTTTTTTATGATACACGTGGTCTATTGGTTATACTATATGTATGTAGGGGAAAGTGGGGTAAAACCGGGAAGTCAGGAGCGAACTGGGTACCCCCTTCAAGCCTCTGTAAGCGCTGCAATCGCGTGGACAAGAGAGAATCTACCTTCCACCTTGATGAAGAAGCAGAGGCCATTAAATTAGAAAGCAATAAACTTGCTTTTTTCGTTCCTGTGAAGCAATTTCTATTCGAGTGATTTTTGCTTAATTTTTTTTAACAAAACTAGACCGAATATACTACGTACCTCTGTTTCTGCAAGAGTAAAGTTATGTAGCTCTCTTTGTACGTATTTAATTAGAACGCAATAGACTCGCTTCTTTCGTTCCTGTGAAGAAAATTCTGTTTGAGTGATTTTTGCCTAAAATTTTTGAACAAAACTAGACCGATTACACTACGTTCTTTTTTCTGCAACAGTAAAGTTATGTAGCTCTCTTTGGGCCCATGAAAGCAGCTCTGCATTTAATTACCTTCATTATCATTCTAAGTAATTGTCTGCAGCATTCTGTATAGTCATATGACGGCATTTTTTAAATGAAAGCTGAATGTGCGGGGCAAAACGGGGTACTACCCCCATACACTGAGAGAAAGACGCAGCCGAAGGAGGATAAGAGAAATAGAAAAACTATGATTTTGACGGGCTCCCTATACAAGCTTCATCTTCATTCAGGATTAGAAGAAAAGAAAAAGAAAAATGATGGAAAGAAGACCAAAGATGGACGGAAGAAAAGAAAACCTGAAGGAAAGATAAACGAATCAAAGAAAAGGCAACATTTTAAGATGCCAAAAAGAACAGACAAGAAATAAGCGTCAAAAAAAAAAAAAAAAAAAAAAAAAAAAGAAACCGATGGAGCAAATCAGGGATGAGTCCAGTAAAGAGGATGACAATACTACTTGCATTTAGTGCAATGATCTTTACTCGGACTCCAAGGGTGGTGAGGAATGAATCCAATGCATCCAATGTCATCGTTGCGCCCATGAAAGCTGCTCTGGCGCCGAAGAGGAAGATAACTATTTTACTTGCGACTTGTGTCAATAGGCCTTATATTACATAAAAAAATTAAAGGTAAAGACAGTTAAAGTTACTGACAACTCACTAATATGTGTCCTTTTATACTTATTCTATTATGTTATGACTAGTGATTGCAATACCGATATACCGAATACCGGTATTTGGAGCGAATTTGCAATTTCGTAATACCGGTATTTGTTGAGGTAGAATACCGGTATTTTTGATATTAGCTAAAAATAACAAATAGTTTGTAATTAAAGAGTTTTTAATTTAATCAATTGGATATCTACTGTTATCTTTACTAATAATAAAGCTGAAAGTCTCTCTGTCTGGCTATCTGGATCTTCGAAGCGATTTTTCGAAAATTCGGTTTTGTTCTTTTTCTATTCCAATTTTAAGAAAACTTTGCCGAGCAAATTATCATAACGTGGGAAAGCTAATGAACATAGCCAATTAGCAAGAAATTCATCATCCATTATTTGTAAATATACATGAGAACCAAATGGCCTTTTAATTTTCTACTGCGGGTACCACTAGTTTTAAAGAAATAATTCCTTTCTCGATGAGACAGTATCAAAATGAATCTAATGAATTAAAAATTCGTCTTCAAAAGCACTAATTTATAGAATATCAATGAATAAAATCACCGGAAAGATTACAAACTGATATTTTCCTTACTAGATGGGGTGTGATGAATCGCACTTTCTTGACTTTATGTGAACCACGTTTTTATTTTCTCCATTTCTTTGACTTGTGAAAATTAATTTTTAGTTTAATTACAAATGGGTTTGTGCTATGAACAATTTATTCTAACCATCAATTGTTACAATTCTTTATGATATTGCTTTTAAACATTTGTCTCCACTGTACTGAATGTTAAGAAAAACTTCTTTTTGTTAGTATAAAAAACAGTAATTTGTTGTCAGCGGAATTGGTATGATGTTCTGTCTTGCTTGTATTCGGCTTTATAACTAGCAAGGTAATATTTATAACGCCTTGAACATTTGAAAAGGGGTAAAGCATAATCAGTTGGAACATATTTTCAGATATTTACATAATCCTAAAGAATTTCGAAAAGAAATCGAAAACGAAAAAAAAAAATGAATTTTTGGCATCTTGAATTTAAATTATGTTTTTTGCAATCACAAGCGTGTGAGGCGTGTGTGTATTTACCCGCGCTTTTGTAAGCGTTTATGCGTGTAGGCGTGCGTGTGTGTGTGTGTGTATGTACGCGTGTGTGTAGGATATGCACGCAACCCGGAGACTTTGCTCGCTAGAGGAGCAGCATCGAGAGGGGCCGGTCGACAGTGGTGCTGCAGAGGAAGGTGGGGGGGGGGGGATAAAAAGCAGGGACGCCATTCAACAGTCAAATGAAAGCAATAAGCAATTCGTGATTGTTCAAAAATAACAAAATCAAATTAATCGTAAATTTCAAAGCAAAGGGTGAAAAAAAAGCAATTACAAACCTATTCTGACCAAGAAAAATCGTTAAAGATGATGTTAATACTGAAAAATAATTGTCAGTTACAATTCGTGAAAAATAATAATAAAAAAACTGCCCACAATACAAAAGAAACACCCGCACTCACAAAAAGGATTTTTTCAAAACCAACAAGTTAAAAGCCGAATTATTTAAAGATGAAGGACTTCCAGGCAACTACAGGAGGTGTATAGCGCATTATTAACAGTACCACCGGCATGCGTGAATTCAGAAAGAATATTTTCAACTGCAGGAAATTAGTTCACTAAACTGAATTCCAGGCTTAGTGACAATTAAATAGATGATGCATTATGTTTCTTGCTGTTATTGATTTTTTTATTGTGGTACTTGTTCCTTTATTTTATATTTGTTCACAACGAGTGAATAATACACTTTTTGCACAAAACAATAAAATATGGCGAGGAAATATTATGTTTTTGGATATTTTTTTGGGGGGGGGGGGAATTTCTAATTCCGGTATCACATTAATGAAATACCGAATACCGTTATTGCATTTTTGGTCTGGTATTGCAATCCCTAGTTATGACAACAGTTGACTATGTCACTAAATAAAACTTGAATTTTGTTAAAACTTTTAAATTTTTTATTTTCTCATAGCAAAAACATGTCTACCCAGTTTTACCCCACTCGTAGGGCAAAACCGGGTAAAATGACTTTTTTAACAAAAAAATTAATAAAAAAAAGAACACTTATTCTTTTGAAACTGTGGTAGCATTAATGGATAAGTAGTGCTTACTTTTGCAAAATTTTGTTCCTTTATGCTAAAAACTAACTTCTTTAAGCCTGCAAACCTTAGGGTCCCGGTTTTACCCCACTTTCCCCTATAGTACTGTAGCTGGAAAAAAAAATTTAAGGAACGCACCTCTTTCTTTTGGGTAGATATCATGGTTGACAGATGTTTATTTTGGGGTCGAGAAAGGTCAGTTTCGACAATTTATGCCAGTTTTTATTTAAAAAGTAGACGTTTTATGATTATAATAATTTTTTTCTTAAGTTTATGTTTATTTAACGTACGTAGTTGAAATAAACATTTCTTTATTCTCGTGGTTTATATTATAGGTTGTTTCTTTTTCTTTCTTTTCTTTCTTTCTTTTTTTGGTAATTCTCTCTTTTATTTATTTCGTAATTTATATTTTTTAAAACTTCCTCTAAAGTGCACATTCAAAATTGGTTTTTGTTTTATTCTCACCTGTGACAATCCTACAGTTAGAGATATGATATTTCTATTTATAATTAGTGCACTAATTCACGTAAGTTCAAGTTTGGAAATTTTCTGACGTCACAGACAATTAATTATTTTTTTACATAGTAAAATTTAATATAATTTAATTTTGTGACATGCTGAAATGGAACCTGTGATTTTTAGAATAGAAAACATTTCTTACCATTCGGCGACTGAAATATCCTACAAAGTTAACTATAACTACGCTTTATACATCTAAGCCTGAATCAAGTATTTTTGATTCATATTTCATAGACATATTTTCTTAGTTTTAGATGATTTTAGTTATTTTTTCTTCAAATAATATTACTGATCCAATGAAACATTTCGAATGTACGTGAGTATGACATGCAGAGAGGGCACCTGCAACTTTTTAAAATGAACGAAGTCGTTCAAATGAACGAGTCGAATGAATGGATCAAAAGAATGAACGATCCTCTGATGAACGGATTATTAAAAAGAACGACATTACCCACCTCTAAGTTCTTAGCTAGTATCTTTTCAACCTCTTTTGTACTGTTGAGAATTTTGTTAAATTGATTTTTAAAATTTTCGTTCGACGTAAGATTGTACTTGCTCTCTAAAATGTTACTAACTTATTGGCTATTTTATTACTGAAATCAGAAGCTTAAGTCTCTAACTACCAGAGAATATAGTAGTAACAGACTTTTTGTTTTAATTAAATCTGTGGGACATGTTATTTTTCTTAGCCTCTTGAAAGGCCAATTCCTCCAGTTTTTCGGAAGTTATTTCAAAAACGACTTCTCTAGTTTCAAAATATGATTCACTAATCATATTCCTACTTCGGAGGACTTACCTCCTAAATTTCTAATAAGTAGCTAAGGTAACAGCAAACCGGTTTTTATCTTCTATCCGACTGTTTAAAGTTACTTTCAGGGCTCTATCTTGTCAACAGACTTCGTTACGGTCCATGCCACCTCTTCTGTAAGCTACTGTAGCACGTCACATGCTCTCACTTGCCCACTGGCCATATTTTACTAAATTTTGCATTTTTCTGGAACAACAAAAGTATTTGAAACTGTATCATTTTGTTTTAAATTTTTAATCAATTTTATAAAAAAGATGACTTGAAATTATAATAAAGTATAAGAGTTTTCATAAATTACTGTGATTATTTTATTCATTATCACAATTATTTTAAAACAATGAAGCAATTTTCAAAAGTAGTTGAGCTGAAGTTACAACAATATTTGCACTTTTCCATGAATGAACCACTTTGTCAGGTGGTCCATTCGTGAAAACACCTAACGGTCTAATGATAGCAACTGAGTCATTTTGAATATTCTTATAGGTGGGGCATTCCACGGTATTTTTGACATTTATGTAGAGTCCGTAACGTGACCTTTTTTGCCATAACTTTTTAATTTACCGTTTGATTTGCAAATTATTTTAATTTGAGCTGGTGTGTTGGTAGGAAAAGATCAAAATAAAATAATATGCTAATCAAACAGTAAATTAAAAAGTTATGGCAAAAAAGGTCACGTTACGGACTCTACATAAATGTCAAAAATACCTTGGAATGCCCCAGGTGTTACTGCTGTGACGAATCATGATGAAACGTGAAGTATAGGGAATTGTACTTGAAAAGGCACTTTTAAGTCAATGTTCACGTTTAGATGATCAATGACAAAGCATGTTGTAACTAAATGAAAATCTCAATTATTAGTAAGATAATGGTAGAAATCATTTCTGGCCGATTAACAATATGATTATATAATTTTAGCTACTTGACGACTCTGCAGTAGACAGTTTTCAGATGAAGGAAGGTACTAAAACTGATTACGCGTCTGCACAAACTCTGGCACGGGAAATATCTTCGCGTTCTAGTCATGGAACCGGTTCATTGAAGGCAACCTTCCCTTATGTTTGTAGAAATTTTAACTTAGCTTAATATATTACTTTTTAAGCCAACCTAATGCTTTAAATAAAACAAATACATACATATCAGTAAGAAAGTTACCATTTGTTAAATTTGAACGGTATTGAATAAATATTAGTTACTAGAAAGGCACCTGTCTCTATTCATTGAAATTGATTTGTCCAGAATAAAAAACTCACTATATAGAAAACTTTTTGATGTTTGAATACCAGATTTTAGTGTAACTACAGAAACCTTTTTAAAAGTTTGCCATTTCATTTTTCAAACAATATTACCATGATACTGGGTATTTTTGTCAGTTGTCTGCGTGTTTGAAAATGGGAATATTAACTTTTCTTTGGGGGGTAACGACGCGACGGCCAAGTGTTATTGTAGTTAACAGCCCACGCATATACGCATAAGAAACAGAGAGATCAACGCCAGCTTCTGGCCTGCGAGTTATTTTTGACTTCTGTTTATCCCACCACGCTCTTTACTATACTGGTTTTATGTTTGGAATACGAAGTATACGACTTGGAGATAAGGTAGCTTCAATCAGCTATCATCATCTTTGGCAGAGTTTCATTCTAAAAATAATTTATTATAACGAAATATCTACGAGCACATTAAAGAAAACATTCTAAAAGTTGAAATCAATACGTCGTCATGTGTTTGTGAGCCATTGAATGTTGCATCGAAAAAGTTGGGTTTTGTCAATACAATCGGTTGAAAAAATAGAGCATGTGAAAGGAAATAGTTAAATTATTAGTTTTGTTTATAACTATTTTTTAGTTTTGTTTTGAAGTAAGATGATTTCTCATAGCAGAGAGCTCGAAAACATTTTTTTCTCAAGGACTAAAAAAATTAAAAACTGGTTAATTAAATTGTAATAAATGTATGATTAAAAATTTCTTCAAAATATTTTTTTTATTTGTATTAATCACTAAATGGCCATTTCTTGATATTGTTTGTTTTCTCTCTCTTCGATAAATTCTTCTTTCTCGGTCAATGGGTTCCAAAGTTTTCGGAGTTGTCGAAGGCACCTTCGTCCATTTTGTACTCACACTACTTTGGTACTTTCAAAATCCTTTGTAAGATATGAAACATGATAAATATAAGTAGTTTGTCTTTTTCCTAAGCAGATTTTTTTCCCTTAGACAAAAAACTGCCATTTTAACTGATGAAAGAATTCGTCTCATGAATGAGATCATTGGTGGAATGAGAGTCATCAAAATGTATGGATGGGAAATTCCATTCGCCAACCTTGTGGACTCAATCAGAAGGTATTAGAATCATTTAAATTTTATGTAAATGTACCAAATAAGTTCAAGAAACTCAAACTTTCATCCAGAATCAAGTTTAGAACCATGCCTGCCATATGCAGACGTGAAATCTGCTCCATCCCTCAGTATGATTTTTTTTTTTTGCTAAACTACACTGGTGTAAGAGATTAAGAGAATTTTCAGATTTAGTCAATTATCTCCAAAACTACTGGACCGATTTTAATGAAATTTGGTACATACATACATTGAAACAATACAAAACAAATAACCATCTAAAATGAAAATACACAAGCATGATCATAAATAACACTCGTTAGAGTCGGGTTGGTATGAAACAGCAATTGCGAAATTCCAAAAAAGGGGGGGTTAGTAGGTGGTACGGTCCCTTCTAACAGACATATAGGTCTCGCAGTGTGACTCCATACTTGAAATAAATCAGTTTATGGGATCCTTAAGCAATTATTTCCACTCGTTCCTCAACGCCGTTCTCAGGCTATGGATGGTCCCCGGAGGGGTGTTGCGAGTTGCTGTTGCCCTCCTGAGAGCGTTCCAGACATGTTCTACAGGATTGGAGTCTAGAGATCTACTTGGTCAATCCATCGAGTGAATATCCTCCCCTTCCAGAAATTCCTCTTGGTCTTGTGTTAACATCCATTAAAACTAACTCGGGGCTAACAGCGCCCCTCAAGACGGGATCTTAGGGCTCCAAGACTACATCCCTATGTCTCGTAACTGTCACAGAACTTCTCCCAAAGACATGGAGGGGTGTGCGGCCATCCAACATGATGCCTGCCCAGACCGTCAAACCACCACCGCCATAATGGTCGATTTCGCCGATATTGGAGGGTAGGTAGCAGGTTCCTGCGTCTATCCATGTAAACGTAGGACAAGAATAGTCGTTTAAGCTGAAACGACTTGCTATTTGCCTTCCAATATCCGCGAAATCGATCATTTTGGCAATGGTGGTTTGACGGTCTGGGATGACATCATGTTGGATGGCTGCACACCCCTCCATGTCTTTGAGAGAGACTCTGTGACAATTGCGAGACATAGGGATGTGGTCTTGGAGCAATAAGATCCCCTCTTGAGGGGCGCTGTTAGCCCCGAGTTAGTTTCAATGTATGTACATACCAAATTTCATTAAAATTGGTCCAGTAGTTCTGGAGATAATTGTCCAAATCTGAAAATTCTCTTAATTTCTTATACTCTTAATTTCTTATACCATTTAGTTTAGAAATTTAACAATCATAAAATGCATTGGTGTACGAGGATAAGAATAATTTGCTGGTAGTGGTAAAATGAAACATTGACAAAATTTGACACGTGTGTTAAGTTTTGAAACTAAACAGTAGGTGAGTGAAGACTGGGTAAAATATAGAACAATATTATGTAGATATCATTATTGTTTGAATATGATACTACTAAGAAGCAAGTTGTTTTTCAAGTTTTAGTCATCTTACATTTTCTTCTCCTGCAGGTCTACCAATGAGAATTAACTGGTTCCAAACAGTCTCATTTGTCATATGGCAGGGCTCTCCAACCTACGGCCCGCGGGTCGGATCCAGCCCGCGAACTAATATTTTCCGGCCCGCGGGAAGCTTACTAACTTTTTTTTTCGGAACATAAACAGTCTCGTTGGAATAAAATTGAGATATTATTTTTAACTAAAAATAATTATTAAAATCTTTTTACTGTTAATTTAAATCTTTTTTTACCGTTAATTATGAGTGCAGCACCCATCTCTCTTTTTACTCCTTTCGAGAACAAATCTCTTCTCAGCGCCACACTCTCCCATTAGTCCCCCGGCATTGGGCATTTCCTGGCCCAAGGGAAAAAATGTACTCCATTTTACAGTTCTCTACCAGAAAAAGACTTTAAGAACTTCCTGAATGGACTGAAATTTTAAGCGGTAAACAAATGCCTTCCTTGCATTATTTTTTAACTTTAAAAAAAATATTAAAAAATTAAAAGCTTTACACACACACACACGTGTTGTGCTCTCATTTATTTCCAAGTTTTTAATCGTCAGTAATGCAGTAAAATAAGTTTGTAGTACATTGCAATATTTTTGTCTTGTATCACTCACTTATTAGATTTGTTTTTAAATTTCACTTCATTTTGTGACAAAGAATGCTTTTTATTACCGTTTCCTGAACTATTCTAATTTTACAAGACTCCCTATCGTTACAATATTAGAGATTTAAGGGTGCTTAAAATATAGTTTAATTTAGCTAACAGCTAATATAAATAAGGAAATATAGCAACTTAGGTGCAAGCCCGAAAGTATTAAAAAACCACCACTGAGCGCTTAATTAAAAAAAAAAAATGTTCGCGATGTTTTGATGGAGGGGGGGGGGAGGGCTTAGTGCAAAATATACCATCCGAGCTAAAATATTATTGGGCTGGCCCGCCACGCCTCCAAAAATTTACAATGTGGCCCACGAGTGAAAAAGGGTTGAGACCCCTGTCATATGGAATATTACTGAAAACACTTATTTATGTGTTTAACCTTACCAGCTACTTTTGATGTGCAATTTATGTGTTCCCATTACCCCATAAATTCTGTATTCTGGGGTAAATGGAAACAACAAAGATTTTAATTCATCCTTTATTTAATTAATTTATTTATTTATTTCTTTATTTTCTGAAGATTAAATTTTGATATAAATCACATTTTTGTATGTATTTTACATAAATCTCTATCGTAATTTTATTGTTTGTGTGATTTTTTCTTTTACAACTTCAGATTACATTTTAGAGATTCAGTGGGTCAAACCGCACGATAGTGTAAGAATGAAAATAATTTAAACAAGTCACAATCGAAAGAGCATTGCAAAACATGTTTCTGGACGCATAAATTATTTGTCCTCGTTTCCCCGTGATAGAAATATGAAATCTTAAAGTTTGCCGAAATTTTATTAAAGTCGTCAAATTTAGCGACTTTCGGTGAGTAATGGAATCTTTCACGCGATTTGTAGACGGATACAAGCGGTGAAAATGCGTGATTAATTTCTCGCAGAATCTTTAAATTTTGCGTTTTTCTTAAAATTTGGGCACACTTTAAGACCTTATATCTCGATAACGGGCGGGCAAGATCAAATACTTTTTGTGTGGTTTCCTGGTAAGTAGAGAGCCAAATATTATGATTTCAAAAAACTGGCAAAGATGTCTCATTTGGCTAAGTTGTCCCAGTTAAGTGTACTGAACTACATTTTTAAGATGCTAATTTAATTTATTGATTTATATTTATATTTTATTTTTATCTATGTACATATTTATTTATTTTTTTATTTATTAATTATTATTATTATTATTATTATTATTTTGAGTGCCTCATGCATTCTTCACTTTTTCCCGGGAACCGCGGAAGCTGCTAACGACTGTTCTATAACGATCTCAATCAAAATATCGGATGACATGCATATTAAGTCAGTTGACCATTCCAAAAGTACAGGTAGCTATCAAAATAACGGAAACACCTGTGAATAAAAGTGACGTTTTTGAATGTGCTTCGTAATTAATAAAGAATAAAACTAGATATCTGGGGTTTTTTTATGAATAGCAATGTTCATATTCTGGTAGTACAGGGTGGCTCAATTGAAGTTCTGGAAGTCTTGGATTTTTTTTCAAGCGCGTGAAATGTCGGATCTCTCAAATTTTAAAAGAGGGCAAATTGTTGGAGCGCGTCTAGCTGGAGCAGGGGCAACTGAAACATCTCATCTTTTTGGCGTTTCTGGAGTTACAGTGTCTTAAGCCATAACAGCATACACAAAGCGCGGTAAGATAAGCTGGGTGAAGCAAAATAGAGTGGGCGGAAGGAGGAGCTCAGTAAAAGAAACCGACGGGTATTGAAAGCGGTTTGTAATGTCTCAAAATCGAACAATAGCAGCAAAAGTGACCACAGAGCTCAATCCCCATCTGGATTCACCAGTGTGAGTGATTACAGTCAGAAGGCACCTTTATTAACAGAACATTTACGGCAGAGTAGCGATTCCCAACTCACTTGTCACAGATTGTTTCTAGTATTTTGATAAATACCTGTACATTCAACATGTAGTGATTCTGAGACCACGTTTGTAATAATCAAACCCTGTCCTTACTTTCAGAAAAGAAGTGAAAAAGATTCGTCGCACAGCTATTCTTCGAGGTGCCAATCTCGCCGTGTTCTTCATCTCATCCAAAATCATCTTGCTCATCTCGTTCGTCGTCTTCGTCCTCGGCGTGAAGGGGGACCTCACGCCAGAAAAAGTGTTCGTCTGCATGTCCCTGTTCAATAACCTGCGACTGTCTATGACGCTTTTCTTCCCCTATGCCATAGCACAGGGAGCGGAGTCCTTAATATCCCTCAAACGAATCCAGGTAGAATGGAATAAGTTACTTAATTGACAAGGTCTATGAGATCACTTATTCGAGCTCACTTTAAGAACAGTGCAAATAAATCTGTAATGAGAAGGTTCTTTTTCAAACGCGATCTTTTTTTCTTCTACTAAATCATATTTTTCTTGTTTGTTGGACTGACCCTAAGTTGTTCAATCGCTCGAAGCAGTATTCACGAACACTCACTCCCTAAAAAGGTAAGGAAACTCATGTGGATAGGGTACAGATTTTCATTTTCAACACACCCTCCCTGTTTGGCTTTAAACTATAGCTTTGACAGTGCTTACCTCTCTAAGGTCACTGGCGCTGATTTGAGTTGAGTTCATTTTCGTACACTGTAAAAAAAATCCTGAAATTCACGGTAAAAGTACTGGCATCCATGTCGCCAGTACTTTATACCATAAAATCCTATTTTAGTGTAAAATTTTACGGTAGAAAAACAAGAACACTGTTTAATTTGCCGAATGAAAAAGAACATGTTTAAAGCTGTGGGGTTTGAACTTGGGTATCGTTGTTCGCAATATACTGTTCTAGCCACTATACCTTCACACCATCAGTCACTTGGTGTACTAACTGGCGCTGCAATCACATACTTTTCCGAGTAAAAATTAACTGTACAGAGTGACAAGAAGTAACTTAGACACACATAATACATCATAACTTTAATGCTGATGAAAATATTACGATCAAACTTCAAAATTAATATGAATACATTATTTCGTCTAATATATTTACAAATTTTCAAAGTAGCTACCTTCAGACTTAATACAGAGATTTAAACGTATCACAAAATTTTCAGCGCAACTCACTTGCTAGTATTTTATCCCGTTTCTTGCATAAGGATTTCTTCAGGGATGCCAAATTTTTTTGAGGTTTAGCACACACCCTTGGCTTTAAGATGGACTAAACAGAATAATCCATTGGGTTCAAATCTGGGGAATACGGTGGCCAACTTTGAGCGCCAATGAAGACCAGAAAATGCACCAATCTTGCACCAGTCGTAAGTGCATTTAGCTCTGTGTGCAGGTGCAGAACCCTGTTGGAAGGTCCATCTTTTGTTTCCAAAGAACTTTTGCGACCAAGGTAAGACAACATCTTCCAAAATACGTTTGCGGTATGTTTCTTGATTAGTTTTTACTCCTTGATCTACAAAAACAAGTGATATTTTCTCCCTAGCACATATCCTTCCCCAAACCATTAGATTTGGGTCATTGATGCAATTCAACAATGCAAAAAGGTCTTGGAGAAAAGGATGGGTGCTAAAACTCTAAAAACTTTGGCATCCCTAAAGAAATCCTTATCCAAGGATTGGGATAAAATATCAGAAAGTGAGTTGCGGTCCATAGCCGAAAATTTTGTTACACGTTTAAAGCTCTCTATAAGGCTAAAGGTAGCCACTTTCAAAATTTCTAAATACATAAGACAAAATAATGTATTCATACAAATTTTGAAGTTAAATCGTAATATTTTGATTAGCATTAAAGTTATACTGTAATATGTGTCCAAGTTACTTCTTGTCTCCCTGTAAAAGTTTTCTATGCAGTAAAAATTCCATGTTGCAGTAATGTGTATCCTAAACTTTTCCTGAATTTTTACCAGTGTAGTAGTTTTGCAAAAGTGCTTCCACTTAAATCCGCGCTAGCAATACGTCCTTTTTTAACTGAACTTCCCAAAAAACATTGTTAAGCTCATGGTGCAACTTATTAGAACCACACTACTATACTAGTTTTAGTTCCATTTAACAGAAGTAAATGATCCAGTAAATGACAGAAATTTTTGTTCGTATGTACTATTTTTTTGTTCTTCATTATTTTGAAACGTTTTTTTTAAAGTCTTTTGGTTATTCTGACCAATGTAAAAAGAGATGAGAAATCAAAAAGTATTATGAAAGTAAGAAATTAATGCAAAACACACAGATAGTTGTTGTGAAGCAGACATTTTCACGATGTTGGATTCGATATTCATAAATTTTTCGTTCACTTAGAACAACATTTTCATTTTGTACTGTTTTTTCTCTTCATTGGTATTTATTACGTCCAGTTTCGTGACATTTCCGGCATTTGATGACATTTTGGTCACATAGTGCACATACGTGACCGTAAGACTGTCAGATAATTTATTTCTATGACCATATGATTGAATATCAAAAGAGGAAGATGATATTTCATTGTTTTATATAGCTGGGGCAAATTGTTTTATTTATGTAATTGAGTTGTTTCTTCGAATCGATTTATTTTTATTCTCGCTGTTTCATATGTTTCTATTTTTCAACTAAATGATAAAATTCTATTATGATATCTTGTATTAATCATCTACAAAATGCTCTCTAATATGTAGTGGCAGTTCTGTTTTAAATCTTCACCCATTTAATTCATTCGTAATGGAAATGATTTAACTGATAAGCGAAATCTCGTCAAGATGCATTATTCTTTCACACAATACTGCAACAATAACCCTAAAATTCCAAGGTTTTATTTTTTAGGTTTCAAGGTTTTAGTTTTAGTTAAAATAAAACATGATTCTGCATTAGTGTTTTCTGTTCTGAAAAGGTCGGCATTCGGCAAATGCTTCGTGAATTCCCAAGGCATTATTTAAATAGCCGATAACACTTGTACTCTTGTCTGGAAATGTATCGAGTTTTATCATTTTTTTCTGAGAATCTGCAAGAATTTTTCTAATGAACATTGGTTTGCAATTTACATAAATTGAATTTATCCATTTTTTACCATTCTGGTCAAAATATTTGGGAATACGACGCCCCCTCTCGCCCCCCCCCCCTATTTGCCGCCCCTGGCGAGGGGTGCCGTGAAGTGTCTGATGACGTGGGCATTCATTTTCCCACAAGATGGGGCACGCCATTATCTCTGACAGGCACTCTTCATTTCCTCAATAACGAGCTTCCTAATCGTTGGAATATACGAAGTTCTGATAACGACAATTGCCTTCTATGCTCACCATGCTCTCCGGACTTAACTCCAAGCAATTTGTTTATGGTATTACGTCAAAGAACGTGAGCTCGTGCCCGTGGATCACATGATTCTCAAGATTCACGCCAAGATATCACAACCGCATTTTCTTCGGTTGATTGTGGCATGTTAGAGAGTGAAACAAGAAGTAGACTTTAGACTTGCTATCTGCCACAATATGAAAGGTCCATGTATCGAACATTTCGGAAACAAAACTCGTGCAGTTTCAATCTCCAGTAAGTTCAACATTGTTGCTGTATTGGTTACATACTTATTTAAATAAGGTTTCCAAACCCCGGAGGGAATTTTCGATATGTATATGTAAGTAATAGAGATTGATTGAAAAAATTCTAATTTTTTAAAGGGTACCGCGAGCTGAAAACGTTTGAGAACCCGTTTAATAATGCATGATTTTTTATTTTGCTATTTTCACTCTTTTGCATTCCAACATCTGAGTTTATCATATCAAAAATGAATTATCCATGCATTGTGCATTTTTGAATAGCATTTAAGATTACTTATGACACGAATTTTTGCAGAAATTCCTCCTTCTTGAAGAGCAGCAGGAGACATCCCACCTGGATGTGTCTAATCTGAGACCAAAATTAAACCAATGCGGAATTTGGATGCAAAACATTGTGGCTGCATGGAATAAGGTACTTAAAAAAATAGTTAAACAATTTTAGCCCTTTTTCAGGATAATAAATTTTACCAAAAACTTTTCTTAAAATGTTTTTAAGATATTTAAGATAACCGTATCCAAAAATTGTTTTACATATTTTCTCTTGAAATGTTATTTTTTGTGAATCATATAATAAATTATTTAAAGACGCAAAAGTTAATGAATGTAGTTTCCATGTTTTTGCATCATGAAAAAATTATGGTTTTATTATTTTTATGTGCACTTAAGTACTACTCATATTAGTAATATTTTTTGTTCTTATGCTAATTCCCACCTGGAAAAATAAAAATTTCTCTGATAGTCCAATCTAAAATACAAATCAAGGTACTTAAATAACTCTTAATTTTTAACACATATGCAATAGCTAAAGTTTAACCGACCTTTTTCAAGTTTTTTTTTTAGTGTTTCGTTAATATGACTATAATACTTACTAGTATGTAAGTAACATTTTCTACTAAAATAAATTTCAGCTTTAATCAAAATTTTAAATTGCATCTTATTTTTATCTGATATATATATATATATATATATATATATATATATATATATATATATATATATATATATATATTGTAACGGATTCGGTGCGACTTCCACTTTCTTGAAATGAAGACACAGTTCTTGATAAAAAAAACAGGAGCTTTATTTACACTATGTAGAGGGGAAATCATTAACAACTGCTAAATTAATCATCAGCAATTAAGCAAATATCACTCAACACCGTAAACTTAACGGTTACACACGTATTTACTTCCAAATACGAAAACAACACAGCGAAATGCCTCGCTTTAAACAGAGCAAATACGCTCTCCGTTCGAAATCTCAATCGAAACTCTCTTTTTATCCATCGCTAACGGCTTATATACACACCGAAAAGAAATCTTTCAAATATTCCACACGCTTCTGGAAAAGAGTAGACCGTTTTCTAATTTTATCAATGAACAAAAAGGAAATAGAGGGGTTCTTTACTTTAGCCATATGAAAAGGGGTTGTATATTCATTACGGGGAACTATTTACAGGTTACGTTACTACAATAATTACTATTTACAGGATTTGTAACATTGCCCCCTTCCTAAGGACTGCACGTCCCGGGCAGTACAATCCCCAGAAAGGGTGCCAAACTTCTATCACAAGTTTACAAATATACACATTAATTAATAACTAACAGATACAGAAAACACAATAATAACAAGAAATATTACTGAACATTAAAAGCAAAAATTATCTACAACTTTTATGTTATCAACCATGGTTGTTTACGTAATACTCATGAACTATGGCCATAGTATGGGGCTAACCGATCATAATATACAACCCTAGGTTTTGCATTAGGTGATTTTTGGATCCTCACTACGACGTCATTCAGTCGGTTAAGGACTTTGTAGGGTCCATCCCAATGCGACTGCAATTTGGGTGAAAGACCTTTCCGTCGGATGGGATTTCATAACCAAACCTTGTCGCCTTCGTTGAATTCATGTCCAGTAGACCTTGTGTCGTATCGGGTCTTCATCTTCTCCTCCGCGATGTTGATTCGCTCTCGTGCGAAGTTATGAACGTCTTCCAACCGGGCCTGGAGATCCTGGTTGTACTCCTCAGGCGATGCAGGCGCCTCCGGAGGACGACCGAAGACGAGATCACAAGGTAGCCGAAGCTCTCGTCCGAAGAGCATCTGAGATGGGGCATATCCGGTAGTCTCGTGGACAGCACTGCGGTAGGCCAGCAGGAACAAAGGTAGCTTCTTGTCCCAATCCTGTTGATTTCTGGAGACCATAAGTGAGAGGTTATTCAGGATTGTGCGGTTAAATCTCTCCAACATGCCGTCCGATTGTGGGTGTAGTGGTGTTGTCCTAGTTTTCTGAATTCCGAGAATTTGACATAGGCCCTTAAACACAGCAGAGATGAAATTCCTCCCTTGATCGGAATGAATCTGCAAAGGTGTTCCGTATCTCGAGATCCAATGCTGGACTAGAGTCTCTGCTACGGTGGTAGCTTCTTGATCTAGAATGGGATATGCTTCCGGCCATTTGGTGAAGTAGTCGATGGAAACAAGAATGTATTTGTTCCCATCAGCAGTTCTCGGTAGAGGACCCAGGATGTCGATCCCAATTCGTTCGAAAGGAGCTCCAACGTTGTACAGATGTAGCTTCCCTCTGCTTCTTTTCTTCGGTCCTTTACGAGCAGAACAGGCGTCACAAGAATGGCACCACTTCTCCACGTCATCCTTCGCCTTGCTCCAGAAGAAGCGCTCCCGAACTTTATTGAGGGTTTTCAACACACCAAAATGTCCTCCAGTCGCACTACTATGTATTTCTTTCAGAACATCTGAAATCCTTGATCGGGGAAGTAGTAACTGCCACCTAGATGTTTTGCCGTCATCAGATTCCCATTTTCGGTACAGTACGCCGTTCCGTAAATGGAGTAAGTTCCATAAAGCCCAGTATCTTTTTGTTGCAGGGCTGAAGAAGGAAACGTTCTGCCAGCTAGGGCGCCGACTGTCACTTTCCATGAACTCCAAAATTGGTTTTATGTCGGGGTCTTCAAGTTGATCTTTTCGAACCTGGTCGTCACTCCATGGATCAGGTTCTGATGATATTGGAGTCACTGTCACCTGATAGGCGGTAGGGCTAGTCGTTCCATACTGTTTCTCGATTCGGGAACAATAGTGGCAGTTCTCAGGACAGGGTCTCCTTGATAAAGCGTCAGCATTACCGTGAGATAACCCTTTTCGGTGCTTGATCTCCATGTCATATTCCTGGAGCCGCTGTATCCACCTGGCTATCTGGCCTTCTGGATTCTTGAAGTTCAAAAGCCAAGTTAACGAGGCATGATCTGTCCGAAGCAGAAATTTTCGGCCGTAGAGGTAATGATGGAAGTGTTCTACAGCTTTCACTATGGCCAGTAACTCCTTTCTGGTGACGCAGTAATTTCGCTCCGACTTTGATAAGCATTTGCTCCAGTAAGCGATGACATGTTCATTGCCGTCAATTTCTTGGGATAAAACAGCTCCGATGCTCTCGTTGCTCGCATCAGTGTCCTGGATGAAGGATTTTTCAGGCTGAGGATAGGAGAGGATAGGCGTTGATGTTAAAGCCTCCTTCAGTCGTAGAAATGCATCTTCGCATTCTTTGGACCATTCAAACTTTTGCTTGCTCTCCGTCAGCTTATGCAAAGGTCGTGCAATGTTGGAAAAACCCTTCACAAACTTCCTGTAGTACGTGCAGAGCCCCAGGAAACTTCGCAGCTGATGGATGTTTTCGGGACGACTCCAACTCTTGACCGCGGATACCTTTTCTGGATCGGTTTGTACACCCTGAGAAGAGATGATGTGACCAAGGTAGTTCACTTCCCGGCGGAACAAATTACATTTGGACGGGCTTAACTTCAGATTGGCTTCCTTAAGCTTTTGCAGCACCTTCCTAAGATTTGCCAGATGTTCTTCGAAACTGCGTCCCACGATGATGATATCGTCTAAGTAGACCAGACAGGATTCGTAGGAAAGTCCTCTTAACACTGTCTCCATAAGACGCTCGAACGTAGCTGGTGCATTGCAGAGGCCGAAGGGCATCACTTTAAACTGCCATAAGCCTTGTCCAGTTGTAAACGCTGTCTTTTCTCGGTCATCAGGGTGCATCTCAACCTGCCAGTAGCCGCTCTTCAAGTCCAGGGTCAAAAACCACTTGTGTCCGGAAAGAGTGTCCAAGGTGTCGTCTATCCGTGGAAGAGGGTAACTGTCTTTCTTGGTTTTTTCATTCAGCCGTCGGTAATCGACACAAAATCTGGTGGAGCCATCTTTCTTTCGGACCAAGACGATGGGAGAGGCCCAAGGACTGGATGAAGGTTCGATTACATCATTCTCCTTCATCTCTTTCAGGAGGGTCTCAACCTCTTCCTTCTTGGCGAACGGTAGTCGTCTTGGATGCTGTTTAATAGGGGGGTGTTCTCCAGTGTAGATCCTATGCTGCGTTAAATTCGTCCGGCCCACATCCTCCGATGTAGATGAAAACAGATGCTTGAAGTCGTCCACCAATTGTTCCACAGCAGTTCTTCGATCTTTCGTTAATGGTGCACTCCCAATTAACTTCGATGTCAAGGACTCAGAAGACACAGTCTCGTGGGAATTGATTCTTCTAATGATGCAGTTTACTGGAGTACAAGTTGCTAACACTTCACCTTTCCGGATATTA
This sequence comes from Uloborus diversus, assembly GCF_026930045.1. Taxonomy (NCBI): domain Eukaryota; kingdom Metazoa; phylum Arthropoda; class Arachnida; order Araneae; family Uloboridae; genus Uloborus; species Uloborus diversus. Next base: position 168,498,479 of record NC_072731.1, on the reverse strand, counting down.
ATTGGCCTTTCACTCACGTTGGCGACTCTCACAGGAATTACATCCTTAGAAAGGTCCACAAGCGTAGATGCTACCAGCACTCCTTTTAGGCTATTGCTTAGGTTAGGGTATTCAATGAGTCCAAATCGAAAACTATTGGTTTCTTCAATGGAGCCAGGTATTAATGATTCTGACCTTGAGGGAATCGATAAATCTGTTCGGGCTATTATTTGATGAGCGGATTTTACATCACTTTCTGCAGGGAAAACGGCTATGTCTTCTCTCATCGAGTGCAGCTCATTAGTCTTGAAGTCGAGAGTGAAGTCATATTTCTTCAAAAAGTCCAATCCGAGAATTAAGGGGTCCGTGATATTAGCGACGAATGCCGTATGATGGTAGTTGGCATTCCCAAACACTATTTCCAAGTCCACTTTACCGTCAATCTCGATTTTGTCACCTGTCACAGTCTGGAGACTTACGCGTGGCGATGTCCACAGCAGTTTCAATCCAAATTCACGAGCCATATCTGTCCTAATGATTGTCACATTGGCTCTAGTGTCGACAATCAGTCTGCAGGGGTTCCCATTTACATGTGCGTAAATGAAAAGTCCATCACTGCCACTACTAGAAGAGGAAATCTGCAGAGCTCTGGTGGTGGTGATTTCCTTCCCTCGCGTAGCTTGGCGAGCCGGACAACTCCTTCGCAGGTGTCCTTCACTACCGCATTTCCAGCACTTCTGCTCTTGTTTCTTTTGGGCTGTTATGCTGCTCAGATGTCTTGCCAAGTCACCGAGTTGTCTCTCAAGTTCAGCGAGGTGGGACGACCTGGAATCAGACTCATCAGCTTCCTGAGTCCGGATTAGATGGCGTTCCACACGGGTTGCTTCTTGGGCGGCCTCGTATCTCATCGCATACACAACAGCAGAATTCAGGTCTTTGACATCCGCCATCCGTAGAGCTTTCTGGATTTCCGGATCTCGAACCCCGTCGATGTAGTAGTTGAGTGCCAGGTTGTCTCGAACATCCGCAGGGCAGTCGCAAAAAACAAGATGAGACAGTCTCTCTATGTCCGCCGCAAGCTCTTGCAGGGTTTCCCCGGTTTTCTGGAAACGCGACTTCAACTGGAGTCGGCCGAAATCTTTCTGGCACTTCTCACCGAAGCGAAGCTCCAACGCAGATGTGAGGGCGGCGAAATCCAGGCGCTGGCTGTCCGGAAGGGTCTGAAGAATGTCCGCTGCGTCACCTCTCAGGGATGCTGCAAGATGGCAGACCTTGGTAGCAGAGTCCCATCCGTTCGCTTCCGCCACTATCATGAATTGAGTCTTGTACACCTTCCACGAACTTTTCCCATCAAATGTGGCAAGTTTAATGGACGGTCGAGCAACCGATGTGGGAGCGCCAAACTGTACAGAGCTGCTTTCCGCGGTCGCCAATCTCCTTTCCACGTCCTTAAAGATCTCTTCTTTAAATAGATGAAATCTTCTATCTTCTTCTTCAAATTAATTTTCTACAGCATTGAATCGGCTTTCAACGGTATCAAATTTTTCTTCAATAGCATCAACTCGATGCTCTATGTCATTAAATTTATTTTCCATCACAGTCTTTACCGAAATAAGGTCGTTTTTAATTTCCTCTTGGTTAGACGCTAAGTCCTTTTTCAGCACCGTTAAATCGCTTTTTAACTGGTTTTGATTTGCCAACATACTTGCAGTCAGATCACTTTTTAATTGTTCTTGATTAGCCGCCATATCATTTTTTAATTGTTCTTGATTAGCCGCCAATTCATTTTTAACAGAGTTGATTGCATCAAGAAGTTGTTTTAATTGTTCATCCATTGCGCGAGTAATCACCATAAAAATAAAGTCCAAATTTAAAAAGTCTTTATGAAAAAATGTCCAAAGTCACACTTACTGCAAGAAAGTCCAGAAGAAGCCCCACGTTGGGCGCCAAATTGTAACGGATTCGGTGCGACTTCCACTTTCTTGAAATGAAAACACAGTTCTTGATAAAAAACACAGGAAATTTATTTACACTATGTACAGGAAATATCGTCAACAACTGCTAAATTAATCATCAGCAATTAAGCAAATATCATTCAACACCGTAAACTTAACGGTTACACACGTATTTACTTCCAAATACGAAAACAACACAGCGAAATGCCTCGCTATAAACAGATCAAATACGCTCTCCGTTCGAAATCTCAATCGAAACTCTCTTTTTATCCATCGCTAACGGCTTATATACACACCGAAAAGAAATCTCTCAAATATTCCACACGCTTCTGGAAAAGAGTAGACCGTTATCAAATTTTATCAATGAACAAAAAGGAAATAGGGTTATCGTATACTTTAGCCATATGAAAAGGGGTTGTATATTCATTACGGGAAACTATTTACAGGTTACGTTACTACAATAATTACTATTTACAGGATTTGTAACAATTTATATATATATATATATATATATATATATATATATATATATATATATATATATATATATATATATATATATATATATATATATATTTATATACATATATATATATATATATATATATATATATATATACATATATATATATATATGTATATTTATATATATATACATATATAGTAACAATTTTGCTAATTAACAGTGATAAGTTTACGATAAATCGTCACAAAATGTTATTTTTTATGGCATAATGATAAATGACGCGTTCTTTCATTTTAGAACTCATCATTTAAATGTAAAACTCAATAACTTAAAATATATGCAAAATACATAGAATGCATTTTGGTAAATGCCAATGAAAATAGGAAAATATTGGTATTTCCTCGTTTCAACAACTCTTGTAGGTATTTAAATGGAATTTTTTTAAAAAATCACATTCGTAGGTTTTTTTACTGCTTTTAATATTTTTGCTACTTGCATAACTTACAAATACATCGTAATAAACGTTGTTTGCTCATGTAAATTTCTATATTTCAGGACGGAGATGCTACATTAAGGAACATCACATTAACTGTCAAACCCGGCGAATTATTAGCTGTGGTTGGACCTGTTGGATGCGGAAAGGTAACACAACTCAATAAACTTCATTCATGTTTTTTTTCTTTTTACGTTTCGTTTCCTTCTTCAATTTTTACTAGTATGATTAATAAAAAAGATCATACCACGAGATAATGCATAACACGACGTAAAAAGGCTTCTTCAAAAAAGGCGTTAAAGTTCTCTTTCTATATAATTAGATTGTTGTTGTTTTTTACATTTGCTTTTAAATATTAACGTTGTGTTAAACACGTTATTAGTTTATTATTTTCTTTGCAATTAGAAACAAAGTTACATCTCTTTAAAAAAACGCAACCAGAAACAGAAGATTTGTATGTTTGTAGAGAGGGTAAAATTGCTGTTTTAATGGTTTCAGGTTGTTTTATTGTATAATTAAACACTGTTCTCTCACTGTCTTTTTCTCAGAACAAAATGCTAAAGGAAACACACGTATCTCAGAAAAGTTGCGCGTGAATATTAAGAAAATGTAAAATTGTTCATTTAGGTGACTTTGGACAACTTTTTTTATTCGTGTTTTAGTAGACTGTTTTTTTTTTTTTTTAAACATTTTATTGGCGGTTACCGCTTTTCTCCAAAAAGTATACACTTCACAGGAAAGGAACTTGAAGTAGGAAATGTAAAATGGACTTTTATATGCTCAATCGTAGCGTTGGTTGCATTTTACTCGTAATTTGAAATACACACTCTAAAAAAATCGGACCAATATGGCGGATGATCGAATTAAAAACGACATCAATTTTGTTGAAACATGGAGAGGCTAGGCTACAATAATATCATTTATCCAATGAAGACTAATCGCATGAATGATATGAAATATAAATATATTTTGCTTAAAAACACAGTCAAACCTCGTTAAAACGTACTAAAAGAAACCTTTAAAGTTAATTCGTCCTATTCAAGACTCGTCTCATCCGATAAAACATTACGAGCGTTACGCTCAAATAGAATGGGATGAGGATTGTAAATCTAAATTGTTTGTCTTCACAGCAGTTTATTTTAAGCGTGTTCAAATTAACGAGGTTCGACTGTGTATATATATTCCCGATTATTTGTCTGGATTTGTTGTACTCCACTCTACTTTAACATAAAATAACTCCAAAAAGACCTCTAATGGCTATTAAAAAAATAATAATAAATAAATAAAAAAAATAAGCTGTTCGATTGAACTCATTGGGAAGATGAGTCATCATTCTTTGAATTTTTGAACAATGAAATACAAATTTAAAAACATTATTAAAACATTTCCAAGTCAGACTTATAATTTTCTTATCGATTTTTCTTTTCTGTAGACGTCGTTGTTGATGTCCATTCTTGGTGAGCTACCGATTGTGTCTGGGGAAACAAGAGTCCGGGGCAAAGTGGCATACGCTTCTCAGGAACCGTGGGTGTTCGGTGGCAGCGTGAAACAAAATGTCATTTTCGGCAGCGCCTTCGAGGAGAACAAATACAAGACTGTTCTCAACGTATGCGCACTGGACAAGGTAGGTCTAAATAGTTTCATTAGTTGTGTTAAGTACCTTAAGGATTTGATCACATTTCCGTTTTTATCATCTCTTTGTGACATCTATATGAAGACCTGATCGACAGAATGAGAAATACGACCCACGTTGTCGTCTTTTTACGTCTTTTCGACGGTTTCCGCTTTCATCAGCATATTGAACACTATTAAAACCAGGGCTGTGGAGTCGGACTGATTTTTGGGTAAAGGAGACAGAGTCGGGAGTTGATGGTTCAAAGCTCCAAGGGCCGGAGTCAAGTTGGAGTCGGAGTCAAAGGTTCTAAAACTAGCGGAGTCGGTTATTTTCTCTCCGACTCCGCAGTCCTTTGTTTTAACTGCAGGTTACTCGCAGCACCTTTTTTAGAGGAACCAGAGGCACACACTTTAGGATTCAGGGTGCCATTTGTTCACCAATCGCACCCTTCAGGGCACCAAGGGGGAGCCAAATGAAACCCTAAGATGTGCCATATGGTGCCATACAGAAACAAATGGAACCTTTAATGGTGCCATAGGGAGCCAAATGGAACTCTTAACGGAGTGCCGCTGGTTCTACAACGTTTAACACTAAAAGGTGTCGTATGGAACCTGCAATTTTAACAGTGAAAGTTGGTGAACTGTGAAGGACTTCATCTTCTCAACAAACTAGTTTAAAATGCTTCAAACTTGTTGGTTTTCACAAACCATTTCATAAAATTGTCATTAATTGCCAGTTCTAAATATTCAATCACGTGTTTTTATCGTGTTTTTCTGAAGCTAATTTGTTTTCTTCTTCTAGGACATTGAGCAATTTCCTTACGGCGATCAAACTGCTGTTGGAGAACGAGGAGTCAGCTTAAGTGGCGGACAGAAAGCTAGAGTTAATTTAGCCAGGTAAATTTCACATTCATTCTGTTCGCTATCAAACTGTCACTATATTGATTATAGCTAGAAATTAAAATAAAGCATCTTTTTTTTTTTCCAAAACAAAATGTTCAACTTATTAAATGAGTGCTCTTTTATTAATTGCATAATAACTCTTGAGTGATTGATGACTAAGGTGAAAATTTTAAGTTTACTTTTTACTTTTTTGCTTATATTACAATCTTTTTAACGCTGTTATTTGCAATTGAAATTTTTGATTTGATCAAGGCTCATTGTCTTTTTTTCTATACAGAGCTATGTACTTTGATGCAGACATCTTTCTTCTGGACGATCCCTTGAGCGCTGTCGATTCTTCAGTGTCCAAGCACCTTTTCGAGAAGTTAGTCTCCAATTTTTAAAAGCGCATTTCTTTAAAAATTTTATTGTATTTTATGTATAGGGGACTAATTTCTGAAGTTTATCAGAATTGTTTAAATAAAGTCCTTACATTGTTCTTAACTTTCAATAAACGCAGTGCATATTGTAACTAATATAATTCAGTGTACGTACTTCTAAAGCATTACAGAAACAACAGCCAGCCCAACATCCATCGATTTCAACGTTATCGATTTCAAAGTTATTTATTTTTTATTTCCTCAGTTTGAAGTTTACTAATTACTATGACCAAGTTGTTCTTATGGTTCTTTTGGATTCGATTTTCAAAAAAAAAAAAAAAAATGAAAATTGAAACACATAATTTTTAAAATTCTAAAATTTTTTAGTACTTATCATATAAAAATGTGTTCCATCCGTCGTATCAATAGGTTATTTAACTATAAAGTTTCTAATATTTTGTATCCGTATTCATTTTTTTATTATAGGTGCATAAATGGCTATTTGAAAGATAAAGTAAGGATTCTAGCTACTCATCAGATTCAGTTTCTGAAAGGTGCTTCTCAAATCTTGGTGTTAAAGGAGGTAATGTAGTCAATTTAAATCACATAAAGCTAATGCTTCTTAGTTCAAATTTAACGACGTGGTAATTTTTCAGAATACTTAAAACAATTGTCAGTGTTAACCATGCTAATACTGCATGCTAATAGCAGTATTTATCAGGACGAATCAGGTTTTGAAAAAAAAAAAGTTCTGTACTTTTTACTGGTTTGAAATCTAGCAAATAGAACAAATATTCGAGTCATAAAATTTACTTGTACTGAAAAAAGAAACTTCTCCTTTTGAAGTGCAAGGATATTTCGTCTCAGAAGAAACTGTAATTTCAGATCGTCTGCAAATAATAAAAGACCTTCACGAAAAATTCGCAATTCTAATGAACTATAGGAGGCTCTACAGTCTTTGTCTCATTGCGGCTGAAAGAGGTTAAAACCAAGCAAAATAAGAATGTTTTACCCATAGACTAATAGTAAGAATAGACCGAGCTATGGCAACCCTTTTGCTGCTCATAAACCAAACCATGTGACTTGTGGATATCCTAGCAACAGCGGGCGTTGATCATAGCAGACAATCAACGCCGGTGAGAAATAAAATAAATAGAATTGATAGAACACGGAAGAATTTTTTTTTAGGGAGTCTGATTTCTAAATTTGTTATTCTAAATTGTAAATATTTTGTTAATATAGTGAGTTTTTCGTTTAGATAGTATCGTACATTTTCTTTATTCAATTTCAATGACTCTCTAAGCAATTAAAGATGCAAGCGCCCAAAAAGAATCGACAAACGGTAAGATTTTTACCTACAATTTCAATTTAAGGTACCGATTAATACATTTTTGAGTTAACGCAAACGTTTACGCCAACGCTGACGTAGCAAATGAAATAAAAGTTACTGAAAACTGTGATCAAAAACTAATTACTAATGTCAAAATAATGTATAACTAAAAGAAAAACAGTTCAATCTCTGCACCTGGAAAAAAAATTATAATGAAAACACATTACGTCTTAAAATACATGTCGAGTGCTAAACTATAGATAATCCCGCCATCTAGCAACCATGCTGCCAATGTTTTGGCCAAGCCTCCCACCAGTCACATGATGTATCCATGAACCAATTTTTTCATCAGCAAGTTTGGGAAAGCTCGGTCTACTCTTATAATTAATCAATGGTTTTACCTCTTTGTCTAATTTCTTAAACCGTGTAAGTGGCGTATTTACGCTTTAGAACTGCGAATTATGAATAGAGCAATGATACATTGAAGTGACAAAAATCATGGGATGTCTCTTTGTCTAACCTCTTTTTGATCAAAGAAATGCAACAAATCGACGTGGCAAAGACTCAGCAAGTTGTTAGAAGTTCCTTACAAAAATAGTGAGTCATATCGTGAGTGAAAGATCGTCTGAAATTGCGCTTTTTTATAATTTCAGTTACGAAAAATGACCGGAGGAAAGTCACTGAATCCATTATTTCCCCTAACACTTTATGAGCTATCTAAAATCACATCTTTTAAGACTTAAATTCCGCGAAATACCCAGAAGAAGCCCCTTGATTCATCCTCCTAACATCGCCAAAGATAGTCTAAAATTGCTTTTTTGAAAGTTCAATTCCGAGAAGTTTTCGGGAGGGAATTTCGAACCACATTCCTCTTCATTAACGTCATCAAAGATGCCCTACACTTGTGTTTCAGGACTTCAATTCGGAAAAAATTGCAGGTGCAAGGTTTCTCGAGAGGGGCGATCGCCTCCATCACCCCTCTTTTGTAGCCGTCCTGCCTCATCGCCACTTCTTTACGGAGTCAACACCAGGTTGCACAGTGCCTTGTTGATAACTTCTGTTCATAGCTTCGTTGGCTCTGCGTTACATTGAATTCTACCATCAGCTCTTATCAACTGAAAGCATATGCCCCCACTCACCATTCCTTTTTTTTCTTTCTTTTGCGAGAATCAATTTAGTACCAGTAAACTTCATAACTATTATTTGCCTGAAGTGTTTTTCCTTTTTTTTTATTTTTAATATTCTTTATTTTTTTAAACCGAAAGCAGCAAACGCCGTTTTTTTTCCTTCAAATATTCAAACTCACAAATCGTGATTAAGATTTCAATTAAATGTTTTCTTTCCGTCAGAATAATATTATTTTTATACGTTCCATTGTAAACTTGCTGGGCACATGGTAAAATTGACGTTTAAATAAAAAATACATTTTCATCATTTCGTTAAATGACGAAAATTGAATAACGAATTTAGTACTTTTACATGAATAAGGGAACAATGTTATTTTTTGTAAAAATTCACATAAAAAATTTTCAGTCACTACAATGAATTCGTAGTCACTCTAAACTCGTCTCTTTAACTTGCTGTTAGTCGCGTGCACATCACAGGTGCAAGTGCATCCCTGTACACTTTTTTGTGACGTCAAATCGCGCTTCTGGCGACAGAGTTTCATAAAGTAATTATTTAAAATAAAATTAATTTAACCTAGCTTTCGAAGAGCCAGAAACTTCTCATAGGTGCAACGCGACTAACATGTCAGAAAGGAATGCGGGACTAACGAAAAGTTACAGAATCTTCGAATTGGAACAGAAATGACTACCGCAAAGAATACACTTTAAATTTAATTCCTAAATAACTATTAAATCCAATGTGTGGATTGGTAGAATTTAATAAGTTTCCAAGTTGTAAAATTCTGAATAATAAAAGTAATTATATATACAATCGACGATATTTTTCATTGCAGGGACGTTGCTTCGCATTGGGATCTTATGAGAAGTTGAGCCAATCAGGAGTGGATTTAGGCTCTCTGATGGAAGATTACGAACAAGAACGTCGCCAAAGACTGGCTTCTATGACATCAACTGCGAGTAATTTGTCCGTCATTGAAGAAATGTCCGATCCAGCTACTGCGATACCCCTGTACGAATCAACGCTTTCAGTCTGCTCTTCTGTGTCGGCAACTTACAATGAGGTAAGTTTTCTGTTAAATGTCTACAGTGAAAACATAAAATTCATGACTTATTTCAAATATTTAACCTATTATAATTTGCTCCGCTAAAAAGATGGACCAAACAAATGGGTTGCCAGAAGGTTTCCCACTTTTGGAATTTTTTCTGTAATAAAAAAATTAAACAAATATTCGCCGTTTGCGTTCATTTGTTGTTGTTCAGGCCAAACACCTGGTTGGTGCCGCCAAATAGCGCATTTCTTTATTTACATTTTGTCTATTTTTTCCGAGAAGAGTTTATAGACCCTTGATCTAAATATCTATTGTTCTTGTCTAAATGAAAAGAACTTTGACCATCAACGATATATATATATAGTTTCAACATTCTCTCCTATTAATAACTTTCAGGATAATGCCGAAGCAGCTGGAAAAGGTCCGAAAACATCTGACGAAATCAAATCCTCTGGGTCTGTGAAGTTTGAAGTGTATAAGGAATACATAAAATCCGGCGCTGGACTGTTCCTTCGACTTCTCTTGTTCATATCGTATCTTGGAACTCAAGCTTTGTTCAACGGGAGCGACTTCTGGCTTACGGGATGGTATGACCTTTAGTATTTAAATTTATTAAAATGTATTCCTCAAAACTAAAAGTTTAATTTCAAATGAAAAGATTATTTTATAAACCGTTTTTATAGAAAGGAAATAATTTTGGTTTTTTAAAAACTGTAATTTTCCTACATATAACTTTTGTATCGTTTTGATGAAAAAACTTATTTTAATGATTCAAAAATTTTAGTTGCAGTCTTGGGAATTACGAAATCTGAAAAAGCAAGATTCACAAATTAGTTATTTTTCTTTGGAGAGAGGTTGTATATGTATATGGCCTTATGCTTTGTACCAATCCGAAATTGAATACAATTTAATACATAAGAAGGTCTTCAAAAATCTGTTGCCTCAACCTCAACATTTGTTTTTGTCACAATTGCTGTTAGTTTAGTTACCCTGTCTCTGTTTCTTTCCATTGTACGTAATATTAATAGCGCTGGAAGTGTTACATTTTTTAACAACAACTATTTGTCCTCGGTGTAAAGTTGTCAAAATAGAAATATCAGCTCTATTCTCCTCTTACGTTACATCGTCATAACAAAAGTCATATATCATTCACATATTCAATTTATTGTATTAAAGCTGTGGAATCAAGAGAAGTTACTACGTTTTTTTTTTTTTTTTTTTTTTTTTTTTTTCCCGGGCGGTGAATAAGGTCGTCATTGATTGAAGAAGCCTTCGAGTGTCTAACCAATGTTCAAATCGGCTGGTGAACAGCGGCAGATTTACATTTGCGGTATCGCCGCAATGCATTTTGGGAGCCTAACGAAAACATTTTGTCCTGCGCAGTTTTGGATTCTTTTGGGGGTCCTCGGTCTTTATGTTGTGGCGCCCCTCGCATTGCTACTTGGTAAATCCTCTTTTGTCGGTGAATTTGACCGCTAAGCATCTGTTTTTAGGATTCCTAAATTTTAGATGAGTCCGTTTTTGTAATCGCTGATATTGCGGTTGTTCCCGTTCGCGAACTCATTAAAGGTTCATAATATACACTTTATTACACTATCAATCTTTGCTATTATTGCAGGACAAACAAGGAACAAAGAATCTACAACATCAAAGATTGTTGGGCAAATGCGAACAAGACGTTCCTCAACGAGACTGGATTGTACAATGACACCTACGGGGTCGTCGACAGAGACCTGTTCCGGGAAACGGTGGCTAACGTCAGCGACATTTGTTTCAACTTGACCGACAACTACCAGACTGACGTATCGGACGCAAGGAAAAACGTGAACATGGAAATGAATTTGTCTGTGTACGCAGGCCTCGTTTTGGCTGTATTTGTGTGGTCTCTGTTGAGGACGACAGCATTTTTCCAGATGTGCATGAAAGCTTCTATCACTCTGCACAATAAAATGTTCCGATGTGTTCTGCGATCTCCAGTATCATTTTTCGACAATAATCCTGTTGGTTAGTAAAAACCCTTTTTTTTTTACTCTGCTTTCAATAACGGTATTTTACGAGGGTTGGGACTTACTCTGTTTCTGATGACGGTATAACGAGGGTTGGAGCTTACTCTGTTTCTGTTAACGGTATTCCGAGGGTTGGAACTTTAATAGTGGCAACTATTTATTTACATCAAATACAAAAGTGGTAAAGCTTAACCACGGGGACGACCTTGCGGCGGACACATCATTTGTATTAGATTGTTTGTTATCATTTTGTAATAGATACGGCCTCCTCTGCTACTCGGCTCTTTCTGGCTGATTCCACTACAAATGTTATAAATTACGTTCTTGCTTCAAGGTCATCCGTTATCTCTCCATGGTCAAACTTTACACACTAAAGTGGCTCGATTTAAAAATTCTTTTTAAATCGAAAACTCCTGTGGTGGAAAAAGTTGTGTATTGGTATCAAATGTTCGTGTAAAATTTGTTTTGGAAACCAAAATATATTTAGAACCCCCGCCAGCCCTTGAAGTTTCGCCAAATAAGTAAAAATTGACGTTTTAAAAATTTTTACCAAAAATTCTTATGCAGGATTTTTTTAATCGCCTGTGGTGAGGAACGTTGTGTACAGTAGATCCTCGTTTTACGCGGGGGTTACGTTCCACGGAAATGCCGCGTAAATCGAAACCGCGTAAATTAAGACCTAATAGTAGTGTTAAAATAGGGGTTAGGTTCCGTAGATTAAAAAAAAAACTACTTTATTGTAATGATGACTAATTGTATAATAAGTATATCGATTTTTAGGCTCAGCATGCATAAAGAAAATATAACTTAATTTCGTGTTCTGTTTATAAAGAGGAGCTGGCAGCAATAGTCTTTTGGCAGTCATTAAGAATTTTTCTCTGCAATTTTTTGCAGAGCATTAATGCATCCATGACCACTTGCTTCATTTCCATAATGGAATCTTCCTTCACTAACAAATCAGCAAGATCATTACAACTGTCTAGGAATGGCTCAAAATGTTCAATGTGAACGGTTTTGGTTGTGTGTCGCCGATGTCAGTATCTTCGTTGGTTTTGGCCGCCTTTGTCACTCCTAAAAGCTCTTCTTGCAGTGAGTTCTGAACTGTGTGAGTTTAATAAGTTTACTTCTGGAAAATGCTTTGGAACCAATTGCATAAAATGTCTCCAGTGGCCCAAACTCAATTATTAGCACGTCAAAATGCAGTTTATTACGTGTAATCTGTAATTCTTAGGAGTTTGGATTTTGAAAGAGGGGAAAATTTTATCTGTTTGCATTGCTGCATTTGCATAAAACCGAAACTCGTCCGCGTAAAATAAAATGAAGGTGTCAAATCTTAAACCGCGTAAAATAAACCCGCGTAAAACGAGGGTCTACTGTATTGACATCTAATGCTCATTCAAAAAAAAAAAAAAAAAAAATTGAAAACTAAAATATATTTAAAGCCCCCGCCAGGTCCCTGAAGTTTCGCCAAATGTGTAAAAATTGGCATTTAAGAGAAAAAGATTAAAATTTCTTTTGCATAACTTTTTTAATCGCCTATTTTGGAAAAAAAAGGGGAAAAAAGTAGGACCCTTTGTTTCTGAACAAAATCATTATAATATCATATACAGTAAAATCCCTTAAATGCAGACACTAACGGGACAAATTTTTGTGTCCGCAATAGAGGGGTGTCCTCAGGATATGGGTTTAATAATGTCATTTTTCTTTGGAATCGGGGAATTAAAAACTCCGCATAAGAGAGATGTCCACATTTGAGGGGTGTTCGTTAGGAGGAGTTTTACTGTATAATGATATTGTTTATATTTTAAAACCTCCGCCAGGCCTGCGAAATTTGCGTAATTTGCTATTTTTCTTAGCTTTTTCTGCTTAGTTTTGACTGTCGCTGACAGATGGTGCGATTGTGCAAAATATATTTATTTTTCTTATTCTGTGATATAGTGAAGCTACGGATATCCATTCTATATCTCACAAATCGGCCTGATCTCGGCAATTATCCAAGCGAATATGAACCGTATAGAAATCGATATGTTCTGGATTCAACTGACACGTTCTGGAAACTTTCCAAAATCATTGCCCACCAAACCACCAGGTAAGCTATCTCATGCAAGGTGATTTACAACAGCAAACAGCTTGCTTCGTTTATACACTCCTGTTTATGAAAATTGCAACACCATGAAGGAAGCATCATAGTTGAATGAATTTTAATACACAGTTGAGTGGTAATGGTACAAATAAATGATTACATTTTCAGACCAAACAAACAATAAAAAGAGATAGAAATTAGTATTTTGTGTGGCCACCACGCGCCTCAATAAGAGCTGCTACACGACTCGGCATGGAGTGAAACAAAGTTTGAATATCTGACTGCGGAAGAGTATTCCATATCGTTTGTATGCGCAACCAAAGTTCGTCTGTCGAAGCCACAGGACGAGGATCACGAGCGAGACGCCGCCCAACGAAATCCCATACATGTTCAATCGGTGACATATCCGGGGAATATGCAGACCAAGGAAGAAGCTGTACCTGCTGCGAATCAAGGTAGGATTTGATAGTCCTGGCGACATGTGGACGGGCATTATCCTGCTGGAATCAGCCTCTGGCAATCCTTGCAGGAAAGGAATAGCTCGGGGCTGTAAAACTTCGTTTATGTATCAGGTACTGTTCAAATTGCCCACAATTCGTAGCAATTATGATCGTCCATGATATGCTATGGCACCCCAGACCATACTTCGGGTGTTCGTCCACTGTGGCTTCCGATAATGCACTCCGAAATGTGCCGTTCACCGGCATAGCGCCTGACACGAATTCGGCCATCATGGTTCCACAAATTGAAGCGGGATTCGTCAGAAAAGACGACTTGCTGCCAATCAGCACGCCAGCTGCTATGCACATTGGCCCATTGTAACCGCAGGCGGCGATGGTTTTGCGTGAGAGGAATCCTGTACAAAGGAAGCCTTGCGCGCAGCCCACGCTGCAGCAGATGTCTCCGAATTGATGAAGCACACAATGAAACACCTGTAGCTGTTGACCACTGTGCTGTCAATTGTCTTGAAGAAGCTGTGCGGTCCGTCAGTGCCATACGCACCATGTGTCTGTCATCGCGAGCTGACGTCACATTTCGGGGTCCACTCCCGGATTTCTGAGCTGTCCGACCCTCGTCCGTCCCCTGCTTCCAAACATGCATGATTGCGCTGCTGCTACGCTGCACACGAGCGGCTACTGCACGATAAGACAATCCAGCTTCACGAAGGCCGACGATTCTGCCCCGTTCAAACTCCGAAATTTGCTCAAATTTCGGTTTCTTTCGTCGAAGAGGCATATAAAATTTCAATATTATTTGTATATTAAAAAAAAAAAAAACTACTGTGCCTAAATTTAGGTGCTTGTTAGGGCGCTATGGTGGCGTTCGAATACATCCACCTCCTCGAAGCGAATTCTAAGATATTTTCCCTTAATTTCGGGAAAACTGGCAAAGTGCCGCTATTAAATAGCGACGCAGGTTCGCTGGTGCGTTCATCTTTTGCACTTTAGTTTTAATTTGAAAGAATTATGTAGTGTTATTACAAGAAAAGAAAATGTAAAAATAGCTTTAATTTTAAAAAAAAGTGTTTAGTAAAAATTTTGCTTTAAATAACCAAAATTATAAAATCTATGCAAATATACCAAATTTTACCGGTCGGGGGAGGTACGATATCAATATAGATTTCTTTTCATGAGCAAAAAATATTACTAAGCAAACATTTTCACACAGATGATTTAAAAAAAATATGTGTATGAAATTTAAAAAATAGGAAATAAATGTCGAGTTTTAGATATTTGGCGAAAATTCAAGGGCCTAACCGGGGCTCTAAATATGTTTTGATTACCAAAATATTTTTTAAACAGATATTAACTGTCAATGCTCAACTTTTCCCACCACTGGCTATTAAAAAATATATGCATAAGAAATGTTCATATTTAGTAAAAAAAATGTCAATTTTTAAATGTTTTGCGAAACTTCAAGGGGCTGGCGGGGATCTAAATATATTTTGATTTCGAAAAAATTTTTTCACCAGAACATTTGATGCCAATACACAACTTTTCCCACCAGAGGTAATTTCGACACCCTGTTACACACTTCAAGTTCCTTCAAAATAGTTACCCAGCATTGTGTACAAACCATTTCCAACGATGTGGAAGTCGTAGGCTAACTGTAGCTGTGCCTGTTCTGTTGATAGTTCGAATGGAGCGTTCTAGTGTTGCAAGAAACTTTGAAACACTTCCGAAGCGAATGCTGCTAAGTGATTCCTTTTTATTAGAAGCTAATCAAAGTCTGAAAGGCATAAGCCGTTTGTGACTGACTTAATTCCAAAAATAAAAAGACAACTTCATGGCGTACGCTTCAGAACTGTTCGGAGATTATTGCGTCACTAGACTACTCCGTTCGAACTATCAACAGGACAGGAGCTGCTACAGGTGTTTTACGACTCCCACATCGTTGGAATTGGACTGTACGTAATGCTGAACCATTACATTGAAAGACTGTAAAACTTGAAACATGTACCACTTATGAATAAGATGTAAAGAAATAGTTGGCACTATTAAAGTTCCTACCCTCTTCTTATGTTCTTATAGAGTTGAAGAATTATTTACAGTTTTATTTCATTAGAAAACCAATTTTAATTTTATTCTACGCAGTAACAATAGTAAAATAACTTAAAAATTAACGTATCTTTTAATTTACTGCAGAAAATTATTCCCATCCTTTTAAAAATTTAATTGCTGAAAGTAACATTGTAAAAAAGGGAAAATAGATCATGCTTTCGTATCTATCTCAACAGGGTCAGCTCTCTCCACTCTCTCAATAGAATAGTAAAAATTTATCTCTTGTAAAACAATCCATCTTAATAAAAGAAATATTGGAATGTGATGTTCTTCGTCCAGCTGGCTGATATCATCCAGGTACGATGAGGGGATAAACTATCGTTATTTTTCTCTTTAATTTATTTAATACATCTTAGTTTCTATTTTAAATCACTCGATAGTGGAAATCATTAATACAAGAAATGTACCAAAATTTCTAACTGTTGTGTAAAAATTGCATTGTTTTGAAAAAAATTGCATTGTTTTGAAAAAAAATTTAATTGTTTCTATAGCTTAGTATTTTTTTTAATTCCAATGATTTGTATTTTCGTTTGTACAATATGCATTTTATGGCTCTAATGTAAAACTGATACATCGTCAGGACGAGTTCTGAATCGATTTGCGAAGGATGCAGGCGTCATCGATGAAACGATGCCCATGGCAGCCCTTGATTCTGTCACCGTGAGTAGATGTTCAACACCATGGCCGTAACTAACACTGCTCAGCTGCGCAGTTTCTGTGCTATGCAGACCTTCCTGCCTTCCGCTGTCACTTCTTCCTTGGTGGTGGTTTTGAAACTTCATTTCAGTTTTTCTGCAACTCTTACCATGATTATTTCGTTTAAGTTTTCATACATTTCATCATTGTTAAATCATCTAAAGTTAATCATTCGTTTGAGTACAAATGCTTTAAGTACCATATTACAGTGAAGGATTAAATGGATTTCCACAGTTTATTAATTTTTTTTTTTTTAATATATGAAATGTAGTAGAGCTCCGTTATACACTGGGTATGGGGGAATGTGTTAGCACCTGCGTTTAAACATTTACACATGGAAAACTGAATTTCTTCTGAGCCATTAGGTAAGGTTGCGTTGGATGGCATTTCAGAATAGCACAGTTCTAATAAAATTTTTATCATTAGGCGTCATTTAAGCATAAATTTTGATACTGAAAATAGTCTGATATGAATAGCGTCAAATATCACTAAAACCATTAACTATTTATGTTAGGTATTTTCACGAATTAGAACTTATCAATGGCAACAATAATTGGATTTTAAAACTGGAAAAGAAAAAGAAGGTAAAACCATATTATCATCATCTTAGTTGAATAATAATGTGCATGCGTTCATTAAAATAATATTTGCAAGCTTAAAAGACGAAATTGGAGAAAGTCCACTTTCACCGGTGATTCACCACAAATATTCGGTCTTTCTCCGATGATTTCTGTATGTGAATGTTGATATTCACTGGCTAATATCGACATTTACCAGATTTCAGACTTTTACATTAACAATAAATCATTTAAAAAATAGGCTTTGGGTATCTTTGTACTTTTCTTTATTCTGAACAACAAATCTTTCCACCTATTCACAACTATCTTTTCCACAAACGAAACTTTAGATTTGTTCTTCTGTAAACTTCATCCTCTACTTTCTTTCCTCCACATCTTTCTAACTTTTAACATCATGTAATCAACACAGACAGTCTCAAACTTCTGTATTGACTTTCCCATTTAATTAACACTTCTCATTTGAATCATACATAGATGCGCTGAAGTAATTATAACTTTAAAGCGAAAAATTACTGTTTGACCTAAATAATTGCTGAATAGAATAATTCTGGTAATCAAAACGTGTAATAAGACTCATTTGCATGCGTATTTAATGTTGCAGAATTTGTAACCTGGACGGTTCAGAGAGTCCTGACAGTGTACTATTTTTCCTCAAATGTTGGTACTAATTATTACCAAACCTTGCATGTTGTAAAAAAAATCACCAACCAAGGAAGAAGCACGCTATAGCTATGCTTTTTCCCTGATAATCAGCTTTTTCAATTCCCTTGCCAACTAACGAATGTTTTTCCTTTAACATTTTCTCAACTAACCCAGGTAACATTCTAAATCGAGTTTCCAGAGATTTGGGTTTCATTGACGATGTGATACCGACTACAGCTGCTGACGTGCTTGAGGTAATGCTTTTGCTAACTAATAATGCTTAAAGCTTATTAACATTGGTGGTACTGAAAGTTCACAATAACGGAAGTGAGTAGGACTCGACCGATGCATCGGCCTGGCCGATGCATCGGCGCCGATGGTTCAACAATTTAGCCATCGGCATCGGCATCGGCGGCCGATGCTAACTTGGATTAAACATCGGCCCATCGGCCTTAAAAAACATCGAAAAGCCGATGGAATTGGCCGATGTTTTCGAAAAAAAAGACCTTTGCTGTTTTACTTTTTAATACAAAGTAAAGGGAATTATTGTTTTCATACAAATTTTTTTACTTGAGTTTTATTATGAATTTCTATTTTAGTCATCTCTGAAAGAATTTTTAATACTGCATTCAGGTACAAACAAGTTAATTATTGCGTTGTTTTTTGCAGCTGGATGCACGTATGTATCTCTCATAAGTCATAACTCAAATATAGTAAGCTGTAGAAGGTTAAAATTTCGTATGTGGGGTCTGAGTACGTTCCAGTTGTGCACTTCCCTTTTTGTTTTCAATCGGGTGTTCTAAAAGGCCTATTTACTCATTTTTTGTGGCTATCAATTACTTATTTTAATGCAAAACTAATATAGCGTCTTAGACTGATCATTTGGTGATATATTGCCGAATTGAAGACCAACTTGGAAACAAACAGGAGAGGGTGGTCCAAAGCGGGTAATTTTCGAAGAACGCTCGAAAGTTGTAGTTTTTGGATTTTTATTGCAACAATTTCGGTTTTATTTCCTAGCAGGGCTCTTGAACTTCAAAATAAAAAGTGATTTTTGTATTATTTCAAACCCAATATTTTATTTATTATCAATTTTTCCAAACATTGGAAAAACCCGCTTTGCCCTACCAGGGAGCTCAAAGGCGGGTAAGCTTAACTAATTGTGGTTTGGCACATTTGCCAATCAAAAATGAAGTTACTAGCAAAATACCCGGCGTTGCCTGGGTCAGTAATAATTGTGAGAAACAATCGCTACTTTCTCCCCGGTTCTGTTTTAACTGAAAGAACTCAAAACACACCGCTTTGACGTGATTAAAAATTGAGTTTCTTCCTTACCCATAAAAGTAAAATAGCAATAAGTATAAAGAACGAAATAGTACTCAGAAACGAAAGCACGACATTTAAGCATATAAAAATTTGAAGATTTTCCAAAATATGAACTAACAAAAACAAAGATCACTAAAAAACCGTTCGCTTTATTTATTAAAAAAATAGTACACACAAACACACACACACACAAAAAAAGAAGAAACAACTCTCTACTATGTTTCCCTAAGTGTTGAAAAAGTAGAGTTTCCGAACATTTAAATGACTTTAAATACATGTTTGCTCCTGAGAAGCCTTGATTCAAAATTTTCATTATGATTACTATTAATATTGCTGTTGTAAGGCAACGAATTTTTGTAACAATGGGTTTTATATTTAATAATTTAATGGAGAAATTACATGAAATTTACTGTTTTCCATCATAACCTTTTTAAACTAAGTTTTTTAGAAACAAATTACAGCCTATGTTGCTCCCTGGAAATGTAGCTATCTACGGTGAAAAAATTATTAAAATCGGTCCAGTAGTTTTGCAGATTACCCCGGACATACATACATACATTGCATTTGAGGTAATAGGGGGGGGATACTTGACTCGATTTCAGAAATAAAATGAAGGAGTTTTGGAAGAGTTTTGAAGGAGTAAAATGAGATTTTGAAGGGGGCACTAATGGGCTGCCATTAAATGATGTCGCCCTTTTTTTCAACATATTTGACCCCCTTCCCCCTTTATTGCAAAGT
The DNA here is from genome assembly GCF_026930045.1 of Uloborus diversus. NCBI lineage: Eukaryota > Metazoa > Arthropoda > Arachnida > Araneae > Uloboridae > Uloborus > Uloborus diversus. The sequence goes on along the minus strand of NC_072731.1, from coordinate 168,478,574 downwards.
GTCACAATTTACGTAACTCCTTCTCTTGTCACATGTCAAATTTTTTATAAACATATTGTTACAATAACTGTGTGATGTCATTTTTTGCCACTCTCTCTCTTCCCCTTTTCACACTTTCATGAACCCGTGTCCTCCTCAAGGCATGGCATCACTTGTGGATGACCCTTTTTATTATATCATAACTGCGATTTACTAAACAAGTGTTTTTTCAGCACAATCACTTAATGTAGTACATTTCCTTATGTAGTTTTAGATATTTAAATAATAATTAGACAACCTGCCTTTTGCTGCTGAGAGTGTGGTAGAGGAAAAAACAATAATCATAAAACTTGAAAAAATAGCCAAGCACCATTTAAGCATGTTTTACATCACTTATCAAATGTTTTAGTCTTCTAATAAAATTTTCACCTTCAACTTTTATGACTTAACAACGATCAATTTGTAAATCACATCTTTATGAAAATAAATAAATGCACGAAATTACTACATTAAAATCACCCTTGTGACAAAGTTAGTTGTCGATCAAAATATTATAAGTTACTGTCATAGAGGAAGATTAAGTAGTCTTGAACTAAAAAAGAAGGAATTTTGAAGGAGTTGAAACCAAAATGAAGGAGTTTGAAGGGCCCTACAAAAAAAAATTGTCTTAAATGAAGGAATATTGGAGGAGTTTTGAAGGAGCGTGCGAACCCTGCATGAGACCCGTGGCGTAGCTAGGGTGGGGCGGAGGGGGTGGTTCGCCCCGGGCGGCACTTTTTTTAGTGGCGTCAAATTTACCCTCAATATTTTGGAAAAACAAGCGTATTTTCCCAAAAAGGATAGTATATTTTTAATATATGTTTGCAGACAAAAAGAAAATCTCTTAGAAATGTAAGTCTTTCGTATCACTACCAGAATGAAATTACTTAGATACCAAACAAGAGAGTTTTTCTTGATAGCATATCAGTACAATTCTTTGTTTTTCTGTCAGGGGATGGCAGAAGAAATTCATGGATTTTTTTTTCTACTATAGAGGTTAACTCGAGGAGGATGAAAACAATAAAGTTTTCCTAAATTTCGTTTTTAGAAAAAGTTAGCACTTGATTATAAGAGAGTTTCTTGAAAACCTCCTAATAAAACAAAAACTTCTCTTTTTTAACATCAGGAAAATGATGGCAAGAGTGAGAAAGAAAGGGGGAAGGATTCTTCAAATCCCTGACAATCTTGGCAATTTTTTCCCTTTGATTTTTTCTTTTTTGCCATCGGCCTTCGGCATCGGCCATCGGCCATCGGCAATCGGCCATTTGGGAAAAACTATCGGCCATCGGCCATCGGCCATCTTTGAACAATCGGCCAACAATCGGCATCGGCCCATCGGCCAAAAAATGCCATCGGTCGAGCCCTAGAAGTGAGCACTAAAGTTTCCTTCCTGTCGCAATAAATACTGTGATTCAAAGATTTTTATTAGAACGGCGAGAAGTTTCTTTTTGGAATGGGATTGAAAGACATTTTTTTTAAAATCTAGCTACAACAAAGCGATATGCAGTCTAAAAACACATTACAGAGGAAAACCCAGGAACTCACATGTTTTTTTTTCTTTATACCCAATGAAAATTTCTTTAAAAAAATGCTTTTTTTAAACTTTGCTGTAAAGGAAAGAAGCACTCTTTCTCTTTAAAAATAGTACAATTGTAAGATGAATGCTTGATTTATATTAAGATACATTTTTTCTCCTTGAAAATATAAATTTAGAATATTACTTTTCTTTAAATAAATGCTAATAGTGAAAAAATATTCAATTTGAAACAGGAACTATGGATCCTAGAAACAAAAAATAAACCTGAAATGGTGATTATGTACTCAATTGGACACTTCTCTGCTTCGTTAAAATTGTTGGTTTGTTTCCAAGTATAATGATTTATTAGGACAAACAAAATTCTATTCCTTTACAATAAAGTTTAAATCTTATGGACAAAAAATTGTCCTCAAATTATTACTATGAGGTATCAGGGCTCAATTAGAGTTAGTTTTTAGGGGTTCAACCCCCTTTCCCCAAGATACTTATTCTCGAATCAGTATTCCTAATTCTAATATGTATGCATTCGGATTGTTGTAAACAAGACCTGAAAAAAAAATGTTGCAAAAAGAAAAAAAAATCTGATTCAGACGATAAGAAATTTAGCTTCTCCTTTTATTTCTCTTTTAACGTTCGAAATTGTGAAACTGCTTTAATGGTACTCAAAAGGCAAAATGAAATAAGCAAGATAAAATCGTCCTAATTTCCCTGCAACGAATATTTTAAATGCCTTTCTCAAAATATTATTTTTCATTTATTTATTTTACTTTATTTATTAATTATTATTATTATTTTGCAATTTTTAAGACTATAAAAATTATACGATCCAACAGGAAAAACACAAAAATTGAAAATAAAAATTAAACTTCACACAATAAATTTCGCAAAAGCAAACAGTCCAGTTGTAAGCTTCATTTGTTCGTTTTGTGATGCTTGACATAAAACAATATCAAATCTTTCAGCGCCACCTCTGAGCTTGACTAAAGCTTCAATTAACCTTGCATTTGTATATTATTTTATTTGTCATCGATAAAAAGTGAAACTTTTATTGGAAATGAGTTGAAAGTAAAATCGATGTAAATTTCATTTCATTATACTTTTATACGTAAAATATTTGGTGGCAAACTGTATGCAGGCTTTCATTGAAACGTTTTTCTAATTCATACTGAATAGCAGCATTTACTGGGCTACTATTACCATCTCTTGCCCCAAAACAGAGGAGAGTTTCCTCTTTTATTTGTAATAGCTATCTTCAAATTTTTAGTTCTGGCATTTATGTCCCTTTGCGGGCCGAGGTAGCCCTTTCAGTGAAGCACCGGAATCGTGACTGGAGGGTCGCGAGTTCATTACCGGTCGATCGAAAACCCTCTGTGTACGCCAATGGTGACTGGTGTAGATTAAATTCGATCAAAAAGTCCTAAAGTTATCATTCTAAATCAATATCACTGGGAAGGGCTGAACCAGGAGTTGCTCTTTTTCTGGTATGGATTAAAACTAGCGAAATGTTGATAGATGGTGTTTTCATTTAACATGTGCTATCTAAGCTAGCAAATTTTAGAGCTTTGGTAAGCAAAATTCAAATTTGTCCAAAATAACGAAAAAACACAATTTATAGGGTTCCTTTTTTAATCTTGAATCACTGCGTATTTTTGAACGTCGTATTTGTAGAAAACTTTCAATCAAAAGTTGATATTATCGTCATTTATGTGTGTGATCACTCTATTTTCAATAAAAGTTTCACCAGTTAAAAACAATTCTAAGATTAAGTGTGATCATGTATTTATCGATATGCATTTAATTGTATATTATTTTTAATTTTATATATACCCACATTTAATTTTTAAGCAAGGTTCCGGTGAAAAGATTTCCGGATAATCAACTTCTACTATATTCAACAAAGCAACTGATGCGGTATTTTTTCTGAAAAAGCACCGAATCGCCCTTCATTGTTTTATTACTGTAATAGAACATCAAAAATCCGAACGAATTGGAACCGTAGGTAGTTCGGATTTTCAAATTGTTCAGTTCAGATTTTCGAAAATACAGCACAGCCTCGTTTATCCGGACTAACTGGGATCAAAAGCCATGTGGATAAACGAAAATCCGAATGATTCGGATAATATGGAGAATAAGAGAAATACATTCTTAAATAAACACTTATCTTTTATTCGTGCTAAAAACAATGCTTTATATAAAAATTATTTGAGATCGTTTCGCGCAAACACTTCTAGTTCAGCTGCAGTGACGTTTGCTCTACTACCTATGGAAGAGCTCTACCTTTAATCAAAATAAAAAGCAAGGGGTGTAAGTTCTGTTCTTGCCATCACAATTTAAAATTCTTACTAGCCGCTACGGCGAGGAGCGGCTAGATTAGCCGATTGCGGTGGTTAATTTTCGGCAAGGAATGTATCTAACTTCTTTTGACAGAGTCGTTCCAAGGACCACGCGCACCTTAATTTTCGCCCAACAGAAAGAATGAGACCATTCAAAAATCATTCAAAAAGCACGCCTCAGTACTTCCACTGCCGCTCGAAATAGTCATTCTACCTTTATTCTACTAGCTATCACATTGCTCAGAACGACTGCTATTGCGATTTGGCCCTGAAAAGGGACGACTTGAGAAGCGAAAAAGTCGAAAGGAAAAGCTAAAAACCAGATTACGGAGGTATTAAAAAAGTTTTTAATTAATATCTCCGCTAATTAAAGTCGTACAATTATGCAATCTAGTCAACAACTTAGCTTGAAACATTACGAATCTGTCGATACCTTGTTCGATGCTCAGTTTTCTGTCGTTCACCAAGAGTAGCGATGACATACATAGATTGATAGATACCACGACTTTTAATATTTAAGTCCAGCCGCTAGGGCTGCTAGATTAGTCGCCTTCGGCGGCGGGTTGGTGTACACCACCTTCCGTGGAGTACTCCGAGGGTTTCGCTGCCTTCTTACCGATGCCTGCTGCAGGTTTCTGCAACACCCAATTTCTTGGAAGTACTGCCGGGTACTTTGGGGGCTTTGCCGCGTATCTGACCCCCGAGACAGCTTGAGCTATTGAGTTTTATAGCCCAAGAGCCTTGATAGACCATATTGCACCAAATTAAGCTAGTGAAAGAATTTAAATCGACGTTTTCTGGACGCAAATAGCATTCCTTTAAAAGAAAAGAAGAAAAAATCATGGCATCAAAAAACGAAGCCATTCGAAACGTAATTTTTCTTTTCGCATCGAAAAACGTTCTTCACTTAACGCCGCGCCGACTTTTGCTTTCCGTGCGTGTTTTCCTGTTTGCGAGTTACTTCCGCTTTGCCTTCTTGCCAGCAAATCCGTAGGATTGATTGTGGTAGAAAAATGAAGTTTTGAATTAATATCTCCGCTAATTAAAGTCGCACAATTATGACACCTAGCTAAACTTTTATCCAGGAAAATTACGAATCTATTGATACCTGGTTCGATGCTCAGTTTTCTGTCGTTTACCAGGAGTAGCGATGACTTAAATAGATAGTCACATACAATCATTTTTTTATATATATATTAGATTTAAGTCAATATAATTTATTTATATCCTACACATTTGATCCAGATAAACCAGACATCTGGATAAATGGGAACCGAGTAAACGAGGTTCTGCTGTAACAAAGAAAATACCATTTAGGAAAATTGTATGCCAGTTAATCAAACAAAGTGGGAACAGATGTACGTAGGGGAATGTGGGGCAATGCCTAAGATGACTGAGCTTTTTCAAAATGAACAAATTGTAAATTTGTTTTGAAAATTACAGTGCAAAAAGAAGTAATGTATTTCATTATAAAACTTTCATTGGAACATTTTATTTATTTATTTATTTATTTTTTTTAATCTTTAAAAAATAATGGAAATATTTCACTTTTTTTTCATGGGGCAAAGTGAAAAATGAAATATTTTTATAATGAAAAATTTTCTATTTTATTGTAAAAAGTATTCTTGATCAAATGAATCAGTAAATAAAATTTTTAATGAATAAATTAAAAGAAAATGGAACAACAAAATTAATTAATATATAAAGAAAAATAATTGACTGAATAATGGAGTGAATGAATAAGAAAATAAGAGAATGAATGAATAAACAAGTGAATTACTAAAGGAAGAAATGTAAATAAATCAATTAATACATGAATATGTAAGCGTTTTAGTAAATGATTGAGTGAGTAAACAAAATGAGCTATTTCACTTTGCCCCGCATGCACTCGACTACTTGAGCAAATTATTTAAAACGCAAATAAGTTGAATCTTAACTAAATAATTGCTCTGCGTATTAGACGGTCTCAATTAATGCTTAAAATGTTAATAACAAGAACTTTATTATTTTAAATTATAAACAATAATTTTTGAGTTACAACAATTATTACAATAATAGTGCTAATTTTTGAAAATTGCTTAAATATTCGGCGGTATTTTATTCCCGACTGGAATAGACTACATGTGCAACTACATTGTTAAAATATTACCAGATAAGGTGGCGCTAAACTCGGAGTAAATATTTCACCTTTTCACTTTGCCCCGCTATTTCACTTGGCCCTATATTCCCTTACATAATCAAATACTAGTACATAACGCTACGATATGTAGTTACATTTGAAACAAAATTTAACAAAAATTAATTTTCCTCGGTTCCTGAACATGAAGGAAAAGTTATAAGGGAGTGCGTTCGGGTTTGCGGCGTTCCATTGTATTTATGTTTTATTGGTGTTTCCATTAAGATCTTCTGCTCTTTGCTGGGTATAATATGTGTCGTTGCCATCGTGGAACCATGGCTTCTTCTCCCAACAGCTATTATCAGCGTATTATTCGTCTTGTTACGAAGATTCTACTTGCCGACAGCTAGAGATGTCAAACGATACGAAGGAATAAGTAAGTCTTATTTTAAATATTTGATTATTTTCATAACTGTTTAGTTTTTAAAGAGGATAGTTATAAATATTAAGAAATATAAAGATAAAATTTTCTCATGTAAATATTTTCTTTTTATAGGTCATTTTCGAGAAAATCGGATTAATTGGAATTAAATTTATTATTAGTTAAATTTAATAATTTAAAGTTGAAATATTAGTTTATTCCATTTTTTTTCAAATTTTTTTGAGCAAGTATTAAATGCAAAACTGTTCAATACTATTCGAAGCATCGATAAATGAGAGAAACTTCGTGTTGTGTTTTCAACATCCTTGAGTGTGTCGCGTAAGTGGCCTGGTGGTAAGGTGTTGGTCTTCTGCGCCGTAGTCCCGGGTTCTGATCCGCGGGAGCCAGTTGGTGGATTTTCCAGATGCAGAACATCGTCAGCACCCATGTCATATGATTATGGGGCTTGTAAAAGACACCTTATGTATTCGTTTGGCTTTGAATGCCCTTGGTAAAATTCAATCTCCACTCTCTAGTGTAGTTTCGCATCACAGAGCTCTATCTGGTGGAAACTGGGAGCCAAAAGTATGTGTGCTATTGACATCCGCGCCTTAATGGTGGCACATAAAATACTAGACGCTATATCGGGGAATCGCACTAGGTCTGCAAAAGGCTAAATACCCTAACGCAGTCCCAATAGAACGAAAAAAAAAATCCTTGAGTGTTTAAACATATTTTGGCATGTACGAGGGCAAATCAAAAAGTCTTTGCGCCTATTTTTTATTCGCCGAAAACAGGTACATTGAGGTATTTACAAATATACGTAGTGTACTACGTACCTTACATTATTTCTGCACATAGTCACCACAATGGTTTAGACAGTTGTCCCTTAGAGATCCCCCTGTGGTAGAATTCTTCCGGCTGCCTGTGGAACCACCAGCGGACCACGTTCTTGGCTTCTTCGACACATGTCCTGTCAGAAACTTCCCTGAGAATTGCTATGGGCGTTTGTCCCTTGCTCCATCGAAAACGAAAAACATAAGCTGTGGACGTCTGAAGAAGAACCGCCATTTTAAAAGATTGATAGCAGCCCCCCGCATCGGAGCAAAAGGCTGGTACGGTTCAAGGAACGTTCACTGCTGGGAATGTATATGTTTGCTTTGTATTCACAGCTTTAAAAAAAAAAGGCTCAAAGACTTTTTGATTTGCCCTCGTAGTTAAATCCTTGATTTGAGCAATTATGTACGTTCATGTGAAAAGTAGGGCATGCAAAAGTAGGGTGATTCATACACAAATACGTAATGTCAAAACAAAGCATAAACGGAGCATCATAAATTGTCAAAAAACTATGTGATTCTTGTGATAGTCACTTAATGGAGAGAGCCGAATCAAATTTTGATATTTCTCGTGTGCAGCTCGCAGTCCCGTCTTCTCACACTTGAGCACTTCTCTTTACGGACTGACCACCATCCGTGCTTTCAAGGTCCAGCATCCCTTCGAGTTGAGCTTTGACCATTACCAAGATCAACACACCGCAACCTGGTTCGCTTTCATTTCCGTGACTCGCTGGCTTGGCATCGTGCTGGATTGGCTCTGCGTCCTCTACATCACATCCGTCACAGTCGCCATGGTGATACTTTCCGAAGGTAAGATTTGTTTTGTTTTATTACTGTTTATGAGCATGTTTTTTTTTAAATAAAAATGGACTCAGCACACATCAAAACGCGTAAACCTGTCGAGATTCGAAAATGATCACGAATCTAATACTGTCTTTTACGTAGCAAAGATAGTCTTATTGTATTTGAGAAAAAAATTCACTCAAATATCGGCCTAAATTTCCATTTTGCTCCCCCCCCCCCCCCCGAATGAATGTTGATTTGTTTTTTCGCCCGCACGTGCATATGTACATAAGAACGTATATGGAAGCCCGAAATATCCGTTTTGGCTATTTAGTTATTTTCTATACTTTAGATATAGAAGAAGGTAACAATTAGTTTATGATATGCTCTTTCGTGTAAAACTAAGTATCATTTCGAAAAAAATGCTTTTGTATGCCTTTTTTAAGTCGGTAAGGTATTTACTTTCCGGACAGTCCTCGTACATATGTATACATATATGTGGTTACGTGAAAGACCGAAAGTGGATACCAGATTTCACCGGTGATCCAAGAAAATATTCTATTTTAAACCTGTGCACCTCGCACTTTCACATTTAGCAAAATTCAGAGTTCCATTCGGTAAATTGAGAATTTTCCCCCTTCCTGAAAATCGGGGTGCCCCTGTTCGTAATTTCAAGAATTTAAAACAACTTGTTGACAAAGTACGTTGCCTCGAATATCAAGGAAAAGAATTCGAACTGCGCGTTGGGGAATTTTGGTGATGCACATCAACTTTGGCTGAGAAGATTACTTGCACGTTAAAACCAATCAATATATTTATTTTTTTTTCTCCAATAAATACCACTTCAGAAAATTCTAAAAAATACTTTTTTTTAAGATACGAGAAAATAATATCATCAAAGTAGTTAAAGCACTGTTTCTGAATCCAATTTCGTGTTCAAAAGGCCATAAACTCAATATAGTACCAACGACAGTACAGTCGACTTCCGGTTAGCCGCAGAATAAAATGGCACTGTAATCGCGGATAACCGAATTCACGGATTAAACTCAAAGCATAAAACGACACTAGTGTATCCAATAGCTTCAAAAAGTTCGATAACACATAATAACTCGCATACATTTAAACTATAGCTAAAATAACACTGTATGAAAAATGTATGTAAAATCTAAAAAACAGATGAACTGAAACAGATCAAGCTACACTCATGTCCAATAAATAAAGGCCACAAAGATAAAATCTGCGAAAACAGAAAAACCATTCACTGTTTTGCCACGAAATTTGGCACAGAGGTGTATTACAATAGGAGAAAGAACATAGAATCATAAAAACATGGAAAATACTTTAATTTGGAATTAAGAAATAGGGTTTATGTGATCAGGGCAAAAAGTGTTAAATTATGAATCAGAGATAAAGTAAATTTATCTTGAGAAAAAGGAATGTCGAATATTGAGTGAGACCAACGTGCACTGCTATACAAGCTTCACAACAAATTTTCATATTATTTATGAGGATGTCAGAAAATGCTTGGTGCAACAAAGTTCATTATTTCAATAGCGAGGCTTTTAACTCTTGGCGGGTATAAAGAGGGGGAAGGGGGGTAACGCTGCACGTTGGTTCTTCCCTAGACCATCCCAAACATGTTCAATAAGACTGAGGTCCTGAGACTTCGAGGGGCAGTCCATACGTCGAATATTCTCTTCCTCAACATGTTTGTGACCTTAATTTTGAACATGAACATGAATGCTGAGTGTATGTTACACAAAAAATTCATAAAAGGGTAGGGAGGGGAATTTTTTTGGACACACACAAGACTGGTCCGGACACTCGATTGGGCGCAAAAGTTATGTAGATCTAAAAATTAGTAAGTAGTGCAGATTTAAAGCAGTAGTGTTGATTCAAAAATCGAGTTTCCAAAGTCAGGTTTCGGTTACCATGGAAGGTTTGATGTCACTGGAAGGGGAAGAAAGAAATGGAGAGCCGCTATATATATAGGCCTACGAATCAGCTTAAGTTTAGCCATTTTGGATCGGATTTTTCATTGTTGTGCTGCTAGGGTTACCACAACAAAGATTCGGATTTCGCCAAAATTGCCGAAAATAATATTTTATTTAATAAAAAATTCATGTGTCGCTAATAACTTCTCACAGTGAACTCTCACCAAACGCGATAACTCACCTGAAAAGACAACCACTCAAACACGCGCTCCGATCCAAAAAGGCTGTTCTTACAAGCTGATGCGCCGCACAGTGGAGTATTTGACTGAAAATCCTGGCCAAAACTAGTTTGAAATTTTCACCCTTCTGAAGGCGACATCCTTGTGTGCGTTTGTGCGCTGTACGGCGAAGCTATCCCACTTATAGACATGAAACTTGGTATACAAGTTGTCTGAAATGTTTAATGTTACAATTTGAAACTCGATTTTTAAAATTTGAATTAGAAAATGAAATATTTAATATTTTATCCACGGTTTAGACTTTTGCATGTTTACGACCGTAAAAACGATCCTAGTAAACGTAGAAAAAAACCCAATGCATCACTAGGTAGGAAAAATAATTTTCTTCAAGATTATGGTTTGTTTGAAGTTCTAACGTAATTAACCGAATTTCTAAGAATTTACAAAGGGAGGTCACTTTTTCGACTTTTTTCAATTATTCAATCCATGTAAACTAAAATTCTTGCATCCAATATTCTAATAATGTTATGGCTCTGAAACTTTTTAAGGAAATAATATAAACACCTTACCTTCATTTACAGCGAAAACGGTAAAGTTATGTTCTTTCACTGATTTATAATGAATTTTTCTTCAATGAGTTGAAATAAAAATTTTCAATAATTTTCACTCGATCCGAAATGAATGCCACGGTTGGCTCTTTGCCAATAATGCTTAGAAAAGTGATAAGTAAACATGTTCGATGCGAATTGCTGTTTTCCTTTGAAGATATGTAATTAAGTGCACTGTTCGAGGGGGGGAAAGAGCAAAAAGCGGTTAAAAAAATCCTAGTATTCTGTACAAAACACTAATTTGAAACCAAAAAAATAATCAATTTTATTCTTTTCGTTTGGTTTCAATATTTAAAACCCTGAGTTAATCATGCACAAAAAGAATTAAAGACAAGTGTTTCGGGGTTACAAAGAACCTTTTTTCTATTGAAAAAAAAATAGATAAATAAATGAACTAGGATATTATAACTGTAAAAACACTCGAAAATGGATATTCAAAAGCTCTTTGTTTTTGAATTGTATATATTGTACTCGTACCTTGGGTCGATCCTTAGTTTTACATCGTGTGATGTGTCCCGCTAAAAATTGTACGAACAAATTTGGAACTAAAATTTTATATAACTTTAATTTCACAATGAGTAGGTAAAATGTCTTAAATATGGATAGCTCGCTAGCGTAGGAACGTTAGGAGACAATTACAATTGTCTCCTAACGCTAGCAAGTGGGGGGGGGGGGGGTATTTCCCCCCTTTTGCTACGTATAAGGGGGAAAGACCCCGTCCCCCGGCACATTATTTGCAGCAATGATCTGAAAAAATATAAATATTTATTTATTTTATCTAAAATCTATCTCAATTTTAAGGAAGAGCAAATTTTCTTAGCGAGATCACAAAATAATTTAATTTATTAACTTATTAACGTACATGAGAAAATTAACATAACTGAACGCAAACACATGTTTTAGGGGTGCAGTGAATCTCTTTAGCGATGCATAAAGGTAAGCGTTTTCGAAATTAATTGGATGATTCTCATTCCATAACTTACATCTTTACACATTGATGAAGCGGTTTCTCATAACCATGAAACTCGTGTCTGGAATTTTATTGTTGTTTGTGCGCTCAAATATGTCGATATTTTCATTCAGTAGTACTTATGATAACTTTTTTGCAAATTTATTAAATCTTTGTAGGTAAATTCAGTTTAAAATCATGACTTGTCACAAAAAGATCGGATTATGCACTTTTTTTTAAAAAAATCATTTAAAAAAAGGGCAGTTGTAGGCGGAAGATTTTTTTGCTGAAATTAGCACTAGAGACTTTGCCAAATACGATGCAACTTTCAAAACAGCCCGACCAAACCCGACACCCATTTAAAAAGCTTTCGCTAGTTATAAATTAAGGCGAAAAGCCTTTAAAAATCTCACGTACCAAGTTTTCTTTATTTTTTTCACTAAAAGAAAATAAAAATATTTACTTTGATTTATAATTAGCACTAAGCCCTGACATTTCTTTGTAACGTAAAATTGGTTTGGTTCAATTCCATTCATTTAGAGAGCCACAAAAAAATCTACATTGAAACGTAATAATTAAGCTGAAACGTAACAAAAAAGCGAAAATTCTTATAGAAATCTCATCTTTCACTGAGGCTATGAGCAATTGTATGTGACTCAAGTTTCCAAAACAGGTGCCGATCGATGCACCAGTTAGTCAACTATCATGGAATAAATTTTCATAAAAATCGGGTAAATTTTTAATTTTGGACTTTTGGCCAGGATTTTCAGTCAAATACTCCACTGTGCGCCGGCTCGGATATATAGGGGCCTTAGAAAGAAATAGGAATGTCTAGAAATATAATTTTTCACTCGTTAAGTGAAAATGTGTACATTTATCAATACTCAGTTAACATAGTTTTTTTTTTTTTTTTTTTTGAGCGGATAATCCGACCCGCGGATAGTCAAGAGTTTACTGTTTATATTTAAACCTCTGCAGAGGGTTAAAATGCTCTGCACAAAACCAGGGGCGTAGCTAAGGGGGGGGTTTTGGGGACAAAACCCCCCCCGAAAAGTTAGTCTCAAAAAAAAAGGAGAAAAAGAAGAGAGAAGAGAAAGAAAAAAAAAAAAGAAAAGGAAAAATTCCAAGCGATTATACATATATATATATATATATATATATATATATATATATATATATATATATATATATATATATAAAAGAAGTAACCCCCCCCGAAAGTCGGGTCTAGCTACGCCACTGCACAAAACTACATCTGATGGCTTCGTCTATACCAAAAGAAAACCGTTTACTTTCTAAATGAAACGCAGATCTCATTTGTTTTAGTTGCCAGCAGACACAAGATCAGAACGGATTTTTTTTTTGGGGGGGGGGGGGGCGGGGGGTGAGTGCTGTCGGCTAACAGCAAAACTACACTGGTGTGCAAAAATTAAGGACGAAGTCGAAAAATTAGCAAATCAGCTGAACGAAGAGGCAGAGCGGACAGAAAGGCCAATCAGGAGATTAAGTAAGGTGATGTACGGTAGAACATGCACAGATATGCAGGCAGACGTAATGGGGGAGTGTCTGAGTAGTATAAAGTATGTTGTCAGTGTAAGATCAGTAGTTCTGGCAAAGAGATTGCACGCCGTATAGCAGTTAAAATCACACCGAGTTGCTGCCTCAGCGAGAAATGGCGAATAATCAATCTGTTAGACGACATCTGGATGCTTTTACCCGAGGTCGAATCATTGGGAAGTTGGAGGAAGAATGCAGTGTGACAAGTGTGGCTGCAGAGTTCGGAATTGCTCAAAGCGTCGTTTCACGACTTTTGAGGCAATTTAAAACTACAGGAACAGCTATCCAGGGGTTCAGTAGTGGTCCTCCACGAGGAACCACATCCGCAGATGACCGATATATTGTCTTACAGGCGGCAGACAGCGGGAGAAATCGCTAGACAAACGACACAGGCGACTGGACGACCGATATCGCTTCACGATGCCCTATAGGGTGTGTACCTCTAACGCCTGCCCATCGGAGAAGGCGTTCTCTGTGGTGCCGGGAAGACCGGAATCGGAGAGACAATGAATGGGGACGAGTACTCTTTACAGATGAGAGCAGATTCAGTCTGAGTAGCGATTCTCATCGCATACTCATCTGGAGAGAGCGGGGAAGCCGCAATCATCCCTCGAACATCATTGAAAGGGACAGGTATGGAGGTCGCGGTGTTCTCGTTTGGGGAGGCATCATGCTTGGTAGTCGTACAGACCTTCACATCTTCGACGCAGGTTCAGTCAACGGGGCCCGTTATTGTAACGAGATTCTTCTTCCATATGTGCGTCTTTTTAGAGGCGCTATAGGTCCGCAGTTCCTTTTCATTAGACGACAATGCACCATGTCATCGCACAGTAGCTGCCGAACAGCTCTTAGAGAGTGAGGATATTGAACGTATGGATTGGCCGGCACGATCTCCGGATCTCGATCCCATCGAGCATGTATGGGGTTTTCTAGGCAGACGCTTGGCAGCTCGTACCTTACCACCAGTAACGAGTCGGGAGCTTCGATTGGCGCTGCAAGATGAATGGGCAGCAATGCCTCAACAACTCATTGACACCCTCATTCTCAGCATGGGCAGACGCTGTGAAACCTTCCTAGCAGTCGGGGGAGATCATATCCCCTACTAAAGACCGGATGTTTCTTGCTGGACACCCATCACAGGGATGTTTCGCCCTTCAGTCGCATTGCGCTCCATGCTACTTTTTCAATAAAGCTTCTTTTTATCCCTCTGATTTCTCTTTTAGTAAGTGTTGCTTACATTACACATGTCCTTACGTATTGGGGATCTTACGGTATTAAATGTGTTGATTTGGAAAGCTTTTGTACAAAGTTATATTGAAAAAACCGTCTTGTCCTTAATTTTTGCACACCAGTGTATATCGATAGTTAAATATATTTTGCTTACTAACTACGCTTTATTGAATACTTTTTTTTACACTCAATAGATTATCTGTTAAACTTCCTAATTAATACTGCTTACTGAGACATTTATAGTAACTGAATTATTCTTTGTTTTCTCTCAACTGTCCTAAAAACATTATAGAGGTCTTTACCTCTTATTTCTCTTTCTTTTAATATACAGGTAAGGTCTTTAGCTAAAGTGATAAACCAGCGTAAATAAAGCACAAACTCAAGAAAATACAACAAATATCTATTTTAAGGCTAGAATGGAGACTCCCCGCAAAACCAGAAAGTCGTGAGAAGACTGAACTTAACTCACTTTTCGTTTAGTAAGTTCTTTGAGTGAAAACTTTAATCTAAATTAATATGCCCATGCTAGTTTTTTGATTTCAACAAATTTCCATTTTGGTTGCATCAAACTTACTGCAGGTTTGCGTTGAACCACGTAGAGAACTAGGTTCATTTAGATATTAAATTTTGATACACTGTTAGTCTGTCTGTGTACCTTTCAACAAGTACCAACTGTGTACCTTTCAAGAAATATTCTTGTTTTCTAAATTAATGATTAACATTGACACACATCTCTGCATAATTAATTTTGACTGTTGTTGACGAATGAAAAATAACAGTTATTGTCTCTCTAGATCCTTCATATGCTAGCAAGGCCGGTTTGGCCATAGCTTCAGCCCTTCAACTAAGCGGCAGCTTTCAATGGGGTGTTCGACAATCTGCTGAAGTAGAAAGTCAGGTATGGCGTCTGATTTTTTTCGTTACAATGCAAAAAAAGGGGTCTAAATTTTAGTGCCTTTGGTCAATGCCCCATGTGCCCAGCTTTAATCTGACCCTATATATATGTACAATACAAACTAACTTTTTTGCAGATGACATCCGTGGAGCGTGTTATTGAATACAGTAATTTAGACCCTGAGGCCGAACTGGAAAGTGAGAAAGACAAGAAACCTCCAAAAGGTTGGCCAAGCAAGGGATACATCGCTTACCAAGATGTTAGTCTCAAGTACACACCGGACGAACCACCTGTTTTAAAGAATCTCAATTTTGAGATATATCCTGAAGAAAAGGTAATACATTTTACAAAAGTAAAGTTATCTAAATAAAGCAGAGAAATCATGTTTTTGAAATAAACCCCACAGTTTACATCGGACTTTCACCTAAGTTCGTATGGTACTACCCTCCCCATTTCCTACGAATTCGATGATTTTGACGCTTCCAACAAGGACCTATTAAGGCGGGATCCTATATTTCTCTCGTGTTATGCATTTTATAAGCAATCTTTTTCTTTTCAGATTGGTATTGTTGGAAGGACCGGAGCAGGAAAGAGTTCGATGATAGCTACTTTGTTCCGAATGACAGAACCAGATGGTGTAGTTAAAATTGATGGTGTCTGCACAAAAGATATTGGATTGCACGATTTACGCAAAAAAATTTCCATCATTCCACAGGTAAGTACATTCTAATAAACTAAAATTTTGAAGAGGGAAGGAGAGACAATGAAGAGGTAAAACTCGAGTTAAGCATACAAACTGTCGGGTTTCTTCTCATTCAAAGATTAAAAGAGAACATTATACGAGGGTAGTAATTGAAATAATGGTATCAGAGGTATAAATCAATTTTTAATGAACTGGCAAGTATAATTGCATTACTTCTGCGTAATCACCAGCAAAGCTTATGACCTTTTGCCAAATGTTGGAGATCACTGGCAAAGTGTTGATGGTTGGTGTCAGCGACCAAACGTTCTAATGCTCAGGGATGATTAGTGAGACTAAGTTCTAAGGATAATTCCCTGCGAGTCCATCGACGGCGACGGCCAGGATGTGAATCTGATCTTGAGAAATAGAGGGTCGGATGGTGCGTTGCAAATTCGCAGTCTCATTCAGTCCCAAATGAGACGCTTTAACCCGTCGTGCAATTGTCCTATACGGTAATGCATCTTCTCCACAGGCTTCCAGTTATCCTTGATACCATAATATTGCTTTTTTTTTTGTCAAGATCAAGCTTGATTTTAAGCCACGGCAGTTGATCACCTTTTAAAAGCATGCTTTTTAGAGCGATGAAAACGTAACTCTTTACTTAAAGGCTACATAGCAACTACCTTTTAAACTCGATCGACTGTTTTTTTGCAGCTTACACACCCACAACTCTCATACCCTATCATCATTCTACTAGGAGTTATGCCTTGAGTGGGGTTCCTTGGGGATCAGTTTTAGGGCTTCTTTTGTTTAATATTTTTATGAATGATATTCATAAAAATATTTCTGGAAACATGCATTGTTTTGACGTCAAAGTTATGGGGATGGTAAAAAATAAAGAACAAGTAAAACACTTCAAACGGCAATGTTGGCAAATGCCAAGTGCTACATTTAGGTCATGGAAATAAGCGTACAAATTATTATTTACAGGGTTCAATCATTGGTCATGCAGAAGATGTTATTGATCATTGTGTCTCAATAAATCAAGACTTCAAGTTTAGTAAACAGTGTAGCATTTCAAGTAACAGAGCCAACAGAATTCTTGCGTTTATAAATCGATTTATTTCAAACAAATCTAAAAAGGTTATTCTGCTTTTACATAGAAGTTTGGTAAGACCTTGTTTGGAATATGCTGTTTAGTTATGGTCTGCTTATCTCAAGAAAAATATTTGTTTATTAGAAAAGGTTCAAAGAAGGGCTTCTAGGCTAGGAAGGAGACTTTCAGATTTAAAATGTGATACCAAGCTTAAAAGGTTTAATGTGTATAGCCTGGAGCAAAGGAGAGTCGAGAGGAGGGGCGGCATGTGATGCAGTTGTTTAAATTTATTACAATAAAAGATGTTAGTGGGTTAAATTTTTGCATGGAAAGCAGGAGGTGTCATTGTTTATCTCAGGCTAATTTAGAAATCAGGGAAAATTATTACTTTAGTAGGGTTGTAGGCACTTGGAACAGCTTTCCGGAAGAAACTTTAATGAGCAAGGGGTAGATAGCTTTAAGAAGACTATTGACCTTCATTTGGGACTAATCAGCCTTTCTGGGCGCAGAGCCTGTTTCTGGTCGTCACATTTGTATTTGTGAATTTTAGGCTAGTCTGCAAATTAGCAAAAATTGCTACATTAGTAGAGTTGTGGTTTCTTGGAACAGCTTTCCTTAAGAGGCTGTAATAAACAAGAGAGTAGATAACTTCAAGGGGCGCATTGGTCTTCATTGGAGACTAATAGACTAGGACTAGCTTAGCTAAGCTCAGAGACTTTTGCTGGTCGTCACATTGGAATTTGTATGTGTTGCATCATAACATCTCTGAATACCCAAAACTCCGCCAGTAGAGCAGCCAAAAACTACCTTCATCTACGAGAACATGATGTTGAATTTAGCTGTGTTACGACACGACTGGTGTTCTGCCAACGTTTATGACTCTTAAGACTAACATAATGCATATAATGTTGAAAATAAAGGGAGGGATGACCAGACATCTGTTCTTGTCTTTGTGTAGCTTGAAAAATTAAACATATTTTGAGTCAGTTTTTTTCTTTTTTGTAATTTGCTCACTTTTTGTACCATGATTTTTATATTTCTGGACATTAAAAAACACCAAAATGACTGTTTTAAACTTTTTCTGAAATTTATATTAATTAGGATCCTGTTTTATTTACGGGGCCAGTGCGAAGAAATTTAGATCCATTCCAAGAACATAACGATGTTGAACTATGGCAAGCCTTAGATGAGGTAAGATTTGTATCCAGTTTCTCTATCCACATCTCACTAAAGTGCATTAAATTTCACTCTTTATTAAAAACTTAATCATATCACTATAAGGTCATTCCACGAAAACATCAACCTGTAGGCCAAAATTTCAAACTCAATCAACATTAATGTGTTATACATAACTTTATAGATAACATTCTTAATTCATTTTTCAAGCTGGATGCCCTGATTACTGCTTGAAGATCTTCAAGAACAACATGTAAATTTTAACTATAAAACATTCAAGAAATGCGACCTGTAATTTTTTAAGCATAAATTTTATGTAAATACTTTTTTTTCAGTTATTGCTTATATTTTGAGATTACAGTTTGATTTCTTTCATGCAATTTATTTTTTTTCCTCGTTGAGTCTAATTTGAATTATGTGTTGAACAGCCTGTTTCGTTCGTCACAAAACGTCGTATTTTCTCTTCCACACTTTTTATAGGATTATAAAAAGAAAAATTTTGCCTTATCCACTTCCCAAGAGCTACCTAGAATGCATTTAAAATAATAAATTTTCATTAAATTATTTAAACAATTAGTTAGTGTGACGAATGTAACAAATTGATTCTGAGGAATGTAATTGCTTGAAACACACTGCATCTTGTAAACATTTAGTTCGATACAAAATATACTTAAGTTTGCCTTGAAATTAAATTGTTAATTTTACAACCAAAACTAAATTTATAAATAGTATCATTTTTCATTATTTTTGGCAGCAATTATAAAAAAACTATGTCATTTCCGTCACACAAAAAGTTTGGTGATCAAAAATTCAAAGCTCTTGCATAAAACATTTCACTTCAAAACACAGGAGAAAAAAGTTAATTTTGCACAAAGCCAATAAAAAAGAATTTGTTTAATCCATGGTGAAAATTTGTTGATAGAAGTGTTAATTTTAAGACAAAGTATCAGTTCAAAACTAAACCTGTCGATTTCTGAAATAGACTTCAGTAACCGTGACAAACGTAACTTCAGAGTTAAATCTTTTACTGTTACATTCATCACACGTCATATTTTGAAGAAATATTCATATCTGTCACATTACAAGCAAACTGAATATTATTCTGCATGGAAAATGAGAATGAAAATAACGCATTGCATTGTTTTTAGAATAATATCTACCTAAACTTTAGAGAAAATGACAGCTGATTTTCATGTTACAAATTTAAGGTTGCAAAAATGTTACGTTCGTCACTATAGTAATTTAGTTTCAAAAACCAATTTATGTGAATTTTACTCTGTTTGATGTCATGAATATTACACAGAAGTTTTATTCTTTCACAAAATTCTGCAAAACCACAAGTAAATGATTATTAGACGTATAAAACTCATGTTATGAAAGGAAACAGATTCTCTTCCCGGGGGGGGGGGGGCAGGATTTTTTTTTCTTTTGAGCAACATTTTTATTGCCCCCACCCCCATGTTTTGTCTGTTTCCTATGATGCATAAACCCATGCTTTACTTTTTTGTGTGTCGTTTTCATTAATGTGTGTTTTCATGCTGTCCTTTTTGAATTGACCTTAAGAGAGGGAGCTGGTATCGAGATTGGCGCAGGGCTCCCTTTTAAGTGGGAAATAGAATATCTCATTTTAGGGGGTGGGGGTTTCTCCTCCGAGGGAAATTTTGTAAAATGGATATAAAAATCTGCATTTTGAAGCCTTATAAAGGTTAATTGGATAGACATAGAAATTAATAACCAGATTATGCAGTTGTACAGTATTGTTCAAACTTTGTAAGAAACAGCCATTTTAAGTTTGAAAGAAAAAGTAAACTATAGATTTCTCATTACAACAACCTTTTTTTAATTATAAGTAGTGCAGAAAACGAAAAGGAAGAGAGGTAGTGTATCATTTTTTTTTCCCTGGCTAAACAGATTAACAATATGGTGTAGAAGTAATTGGAGCCCACTTTGCTTAGGATTTTCAAAGACTTATCTAATTATTTTCAAGGACTCTAGAATAAATAAAATTATTTAACGCACTTCATTTGTACTTTCCAGTTTGATATTTTAGTTTTTGATAATAAATTTTTACAGTCCTGTTCTAACTTCTTAAGAAATAGCTATTTTAAATTTAAAAGAAAAAAGAAGCCATAGATCTTCTCATGACAACAACTTTTCTTCAGTTGCAAGCGGGGCAGAAAACGAAAAGAAATAGAAGTAGCGTGTATTTTTTCCATGCTAAACAGATGGACAATATGCAGAAGTAGTAAGATAAAAGCAATCAATACAAAAGAATTTTCAAAATACTGCATTCGGGATTGAATAAATAGCAAAATATGAAACATGTGAGTCACAAAAATTTATTTCAAAAAATATATTACAAACGTGAGAACCATAATTTTTACATTTTTAATACAGGATGTAGCAAGGAGCTGAATTTGACATATTTTGGCATTCCTCCCCCTCTACCATTTGTTAGGAAATTTGAAATTTAAGGTTTGCAGCCTCACGTTTCCAAATATTCAAGGTTTTCAAGCACTTAAAAATGAAATTAGTTTTTTCAAGCAATTTCCATTCTTTAAGGGACGAATCATGAATTTTTTTGGGAGTTAGGGATCCACTTCAAAGAAAGGGCCCTAAGCAATAGTTTATCTTATAGGCAAATTCGGCCCTGTTTGTAATTCACTCTTACCTGCAGATTTTTTGTAATTTTTACGAAAATTTGTCAGTTTTTACGGTTAAAGGATTTTTACGATTTTACAAATCTTTGTTAGGTTTTTATAGACTTTTATAAAATTTCAGCAAATTTTTCAAAACTTTTGATGACTCAATCATTAAGTTTTCAATAATGACAAGGACTGATTCACTTAGACTTTGATTATGACTTACCTTACCTTTAAACAGTATTTATAAAGTAAGTAAAATTGTACTCTCCTTCTAAGTAAAAAGATTCATTTAATCAGAACACTCAGATAACTGAAATTTATTCAGTTTGCAATAGTATTTATTTTTTCTCTCAAGAAGGAAAACAAAAGTATGTTTTTTAGAATTTCTCAAAAGGCCAATTAATCTACTAAGAACATAAATATTAGGCACAAATATACTGGAAATGTGGACACAAATCATAACGAGTAGATCGTTCTGTTAGCGCGAATGGGGGGAGGGAGTTTTTTCCCCTTTGCTTTAGGTTCTAATTTGTTAAAATAATCGTCAATTATTATAAGTGTTGCAGCTTAATAATAAATATAGGCTAAACAAATTGCTCGTTTAGCCTATATTTTCATTCATATACTTGCCCAAATGGTTTCCAGTCCAAAATAGTGAATTTAGACACATTTTCAGCACCCTAGTGACAGCTGTACTATTTGTATTAAATGTTCGTTCCCGCCCCCCTTTTTTTTTCTCCCATCAGAAAACGACATTCGCTTTTCTCTTCATTTTCATTAAACTATTCAAAAAAGAAAAAGTCATGATTTTTTTTTGTTTTAAGATTTTGGAAGATGTGTTATTACATAGTCTTCCCAAAACTGGGGGTGCATTGCCCCCCCTCTGTCCCCCCATAAATCCGCCCATGTCGAACGCAAGCTTAGTGATCAATTTCAAACAAAATAATTTCAAACAAAATGTACTAAATGAAAAGTTGGCAAAATATACAATCGATCCTGACTTTTCCTCTTATATAAGAAAATATAAAAACTAACACTTTTTCTTGGATAATTAATTAAAAGCAAAATAATTTTAAAGAAAAAGCAGTATTTTTATATAATACATAAATGGATTTCACTGAACGATGGTTTTGGTCACTGATATTCTCTTATTAGTACAAAAAGCAAAATGCTCCAAATAAAAAAAAAGAGTGAATAGTTACTGATGTTGATAAAAAGACCAATGCTAAAAAACATAGCTTACACTCACCCCTGCTTAAAGTAGAAGGAGAAATAATATTTTCTCATAAAAAGTTATTCCCTTGCTATATCAACAGCCTCCTTGGAAATCAGTTGTTACAAAAATTTCAGAAAAATGTGCTTGATTTTTAGGCCTATCTGAAAGAAGCAATCCAAGATATGCCCGCAGGGTTGGATACCGAAATTTCTGAAGGAGGAACTAATTTTAGCGTCGGACAGAGGCAACTCATATGTCTTGCAAGAGCAATTCTGAGGAGGAATAGGATTCTAGTATTGGACGAAGCTACGGCAAATGTTGATCCCAAGTAAGAAAATTTAGTATTCTTAGATTTAGCAATGTTGTAATGTTTAACGGTTTGTGCTTTTTATGCTTGAAATTATTTAAAGCTCATAAGATTGCTTTTTCCGAACAAAAATATTTTGAAATCTTACAAAAGGACATAAGCGTTAAATGTATCTAGATTTTATTTGAAAGCAGAATTGATTTATTTTGAAAATTACGTCCTTAAATATTTCCTTTTATATCTCACATGTCAATGAATTAGATATATGTTGTATTTGCAAATAAAATATATTCCACAAAAACAGTTATGATATAAGATAACAATAAGTTCCTTATTTTCTATTTCAGTACGGATAGTTTGATACAGCAAACTATCCGAGTCCGTTTTGCACATTGCACTGTCCTAACCATTGCTCACAGGCTACATACCATCATGGATTCAGATAGAGTTTTGGTAAGTTATATCTCTCTAATAACTTTAAAAAGTATATATATATATATATATATATACCCCCCGCTGGCTCAATTTGGATTTTGTTTCCCTTTGGCTATTGGCCAAGAATCCAACAATAGGTCTTATCCAGTAACTGTAACCAATTCTCAGAGTATAGCAAGTTCAGCGATATACATGTACAAATTATTATATTTACACACGTTTTTTTTAATTGGTAGATTTTTAGATTTCTTGCACTTGTTTAGATGATATCAGTTCTAAACAGGAAGAACAGAATTATTTATTTAATGTACAACGTTGATTTTGTCTGTAGGATTTTATACAGACTTAACTGGCCTTGTGTTTCTGTCAATACCATTAAAATCTGTCTAGCCATCCAGTACTTTTATGGATTTTTTGTCTAGAAAGTCTGCAAGCTGACATTAGTTGTTGCCAAATTCGCTGAGATATCTCCCCTCCCGATTAGACCAAATACCACCAGTTATTTGTAGGAATTCCAATTTTTAACGTAAATCACAATAAGTAACTTTTTTTTTCTTTTTGTAGGTTCTTGATGCTGGTGAAGTGAAAGAATTTGATGAGCCATATACCTTGCTACAGAATCGTAACAGCCTGTTTTCAAATATGGTACAAATGACTGGTCCAGGAATGGCACAGCAGCTTCGAGAAATCGCCAGAACAGCACACCGAAAGAACATGGATATCAAGAAAGAGTCAAATGTCTTTGGTGGTTCTGGTAATGATATAGTAGAAATGAATGGCTCAGGACCGTATCCACGAACGATATCCAATGGTGTTTCGCTTACTGTGCCGGACGGTGTCATTAGTGATGTATATGAAAAAACAGAGATGACCTATTTATAGCCTTTTTGTGATACACAGGACCATTTTTCATTTCGATCTCAAAAACAGTTGTATAGTAGGTATATTGCAACTTTCTTAAGAATACTTGGGGAGTGGTATTGGAAGTTGAATAACTGTTAATCCAATATTTAGCAGACAAAGGATCAAAGCAGTGTACATAAATGTGTAGATGTCCATATACAATGTACAAAATAAATTTTTATTTTTGAAATTTTTGATCTATTATCATTTTAAAAATTATGTACAGTAGACCCTCGCTTTATGCAGGTTTATTTTACGCGGTTTTGATTATATGCCATTAAAGGCAGACAAAGTTACTGATCTGGGGGTCTTAATAAGTCAGGATTTAAAGTTTAACCAACAGTGCAGCATTGCTAGTAACAAGGCCAATAAGATACTTGGGTTTATCAATAGATCTATTTCAAACAAATCCAAAGAAGTTCTTCTGCCCTTATATAGAAGTTTGGTAAGACCTCATTTGGAGTATGCTGTTCAGTTTTGGTCTCCTTATCTTAAGAAAGACATTAATGTATTGGAAAGGGTTCAAAGGCGAGCTACAAGGCTAATAAATGGACTTTCTCACTTAGACTATGATTTCAGGCTTAGAAGGTTAAAAATGTACAGTCTTGAGCAAAGAAGAGACCGAGGGGACATGATTCAATTGTTTAAATTTATTAAAATGAAAGATGTTACGGGGCTGAAGTTTAGCACTGAAAACAGGACAAGGGGTCATTGTTTTAAGCTATTTAAATCCCAGGCTAACATGGATATTAGGAAAAATTATTATTATAGCAGGGTAGTGGAACCTTGGAACAGTTTACCGGAAGAGGTGGTAATGAGCAAGGGAGTAGATAGTTTTAAGAGGGCCATTGATCTTCACTGGGGATTGTAAATTGACTAGGACCAGTCTAGCTGGGCCCAGAGCCTGTTGCTGGTCGCCACTTTTGTATTTGTATTTGTATAAAGATGACATGTTTATTTTATTTTAGTTTTACGTGGATGTGGCAATAAAAACTGATGAAATTTTCTCCTCTATCAAAATCCAAACTTCTGATTTTGCAGATTACGCATAATAAACAGCATGGGCCACTGGAGACATTTTATGCAATTGGTTCCAGAGCCTTTCCAAATGTAAAGTTATTAACTCACACAGTTCAGAACTCACTGGAAGAAGAGCTTTTAGAAGACAAAACTAACAAGGATGCCAACATCGATGACACACAACCAAAAAACATTCACATTTAAAATTTTGAGCAATTCCTTGACAAGAGCAAATGATCTGATTTGCTATTGAAGGAAGATTTTATCATGGAAATGACACAAAGTGATTATGGATGCGTTAATGCTCAGTGAAAGAATTGCAGAGAAAAATTCCTAATGACTGCCAAAAGATCGCCAGCTCCTTTTTATAATTACTAAATTAATTTTATATTTTCTTTATGCATGTTACGCATATATATTGATATAAGTACACATTAAACTTATTATAAAATCAGTCATCACTAGAAAGAAGTATTTTTTTACCTATGGAACCTAACCCCTATTAATTCTTAATTTACGTGGTTTTGATTAATGTGGCATTTCCGTGGAATGTAACCCCTGCGTAAAATGAGGGTCTACTGTATCTGTGAATTTAATTTTATGAGCTTCATGTTTTACCATTGATGGTTGTAAATTCTAATTATTGTGCCACTTAAAACAAGTGGCATTGGAGGCATGCATGTTTTTTCTTTTTTTTGGTGTAACAAAACGGATTTACAAGTATTTAACATACTTCTCTTTATAAAATAGTTAAGAGGGAGAAGTGTAATTATTAAGTTACAGAAACATTTTTCTTCTTTTTATACACTGGTGGATAATTGTTAAGGACGGATGGCAATAACAGCGTTAGCAACCACAAAATGGAAAGCAAGGAAATATTTAAATTAGCATAAGTTCGGGATCATGGAGGTAGGAGTACAGGAGAAAACATACTGTATCTACTCCCATTGTTGGGATTGAAATAACTGCCATGTTCGGTGAGAAGAGGGGGATAGAATTGTATTACACAGGCGAAAATTTTGCGTGTTTTACTTTTCTCGCTCAAATTGATAATCAAAGTTAATAATTGAAGAAAATTTGATAATAATTGAAGAAGAATGAAACTAAGAAATAAAAAAATAGTGCATTATTTTTAATGACTTCTTTATAACATTTTTAGTTCACTAAAAAGAACACAAAACTCACAGAGCATATTTTAAATAAAATCATTTTTGATTGCTAAAGAAGCGATACTGAAGTCAGCCCAGAATAGCAGAATACGTATAACTCGCTATTTTGAAATTCAAGGTAACGTGATATCACAATGGGTTCATTAATTCTTCTTTTATGGAATCAATAATTAACATTTTTTTCAAAATGTGTAGGCGTGCTGATCCAGGAAGCTATTTGCAAAATAATAGATGTCTGTTTCAGCAAATGCAAAATGAAAGAAATCATATGGTAGTTTCTTGAGAAGACCATGATATTAAAGGATACAGCAAGTAATATCAATATATTATCGTAATATATAGCTTTAAGAACAAAAGAAATGCTTTGAAATTCTCACAGAAATAGTTCCTGAATTCTTCAATAAAATTTATGAAGCTATGATTTTCTTAATCAAATAACATTTAAAAGTTAAAACATAAATTAATTTATAAAAACTCACATGTGGTATAAGTTTATTGAATAACCTTACTCTCGTGTTATAATCTTAATGACAACATTCTTTTTAAATCCGCTCATTGTATCGCATCTCGGTGACATTATATTGGGTTTAGTATTTAATTGGCTTAAAATGTTAACAATGTTTTACGTCCACATTCAAAGTTTAATAATGCATAATGTTTATGCACTTAGAAGTAGATCATTGTCCTGAAGGGATCCTAAAAAACATTTTAAAATAAAGTCATGAAAACATCGTATGTGGTGGTGGGGGGGGGGGGCTATTCAATTTCCCGGGCCCCCTCCAAAAGATTTTTCTGTATCCGCTCCTGTCCGTGACTGACAGAAGAATGGGATAAATTACCCCAACAGCTACTGCATAAAATGTTGTGTAGAGCATCACATGGCGTGTGGAAGCTTGCATCGCTCTCCATGGTAGCCATATCCCATATGGACATTGTACGCCGGAACGTCTGGGAGCAATAACTACATTTATTCACTTTATGTATCCAGCACAAAATGACCATTTCGTCCTTTGAACACTTTTCAATGCCTTATGGATTTCAGAGCACAATAAATTATCGTCATTGCAATGTTTCTGAGTTTTGGCATTAGTTTATTTCACTTGACATTGAATTACACTTACTTTTTTACGCGCTACATAGCACATTGCAATCCACCCTTAGCAATTGTCCACCAGTGTAAATTCTTTCCAAATCATTTGATTTCAATACGTTGCTACTTAATTATAAGAATCGATAAAACAGGAATCAACTAGAGCTTCTTCTTTCTGTTCGTTTGGTCATTGTTTTACTTGTTTTTTTTTCTTTATTCGGGAAAATGTTTGTCTGAAATATAACTAATAAAGATACTTAATGAATAAAATTTACACAGCAAAAAAATACACATTGATGGATTGATTTTATTGTAAATAAGATGCACTTTTGCATAGTACAGGAAATACAGTTTCTTTCCCACAGATGATCTAAAATGATAACCAGATACAGCTGATAAAATTATTAAATAAATCAAGTTAAAAAAATTATATATAAAACGATTAGAAATGTGGATTGATAGCAAAATGTATGCTAAGATATTTCAATGAAAAACAACATATTAGTTCCGGGGGGGGGGGGGTCAAGTAAAAATACAGTAAAATTTCAGTTTAAAATTCAATTGTCTTTAAAATATTGCTTAAACGTGTGTTGTATACACTGGTAATATAATTTAACAAACGTTTAACAAGCTTTGCAAACAGCAATAAAATTTTATAATAGCAATGCTCATAAACTTTTCATAATTAAATAGTGAACACTATTAAGAAAATATTGCATTGTGCACTGCAATCTGTCTTTTATGATTGTTCAGGATTCTTAAAATACATCTTATGGAATATAAAAAGGCACACAAATCACAGATGAAAAATGTATGTATGAACGACTCATCGAAATCTATACATTCAATGCTTTTCTTCAAGCAATTTAAAAAGTTAAAATTCGGTATAATTTATCGCAGAAAATGAGGGAAAACTTGATTACTTGGTTAATAGTTGTGCAAATAGGATCTAGACTTAACCAAATGCTTCTTGCATGAGTCAGCTCTAGTGAAAAGAGTGCAGGTTAGCAAGAAGTAGTAAGTCTATGAATTTTAGAGGCAAAATCGTTTTGAAATAATAAAGATAATAAGTACATCAATGTAGGAATATATATATATATTTAAGTGATTTTTCAATAAAAGTTGTAAAACAATCCACTATTTTAAACACTAATAACAATAATAATTAAAAACTATTTGATTAGTTTTTTTAAATTATTAATAAGATAGTAGAGCTAGTTTAAAGTACTAGTTGATTGAGTAAGGTTATGTAAAAGCTAAGAATATAAAAATTTCAATATTAAATGCATGATGTGAAGAAAACATTTTACATATTTTCAATGTCAAAGTCATCAAGTTTGGTAGACTTTCAGTTTTGGGTTTCTTTCACGTGGTTTCAATAGTAGTGGAAATTTTTGATTGAAAGTCTTTTGGATTTTTCAGACAAAACAGCGTGGTTATTTTCCACTCAGTTTAATGTCAGTTTGAATGCTTGAAGTGGCAAGATTCAAAATGTCACCACAAACGGTATGACCAAATGTCTTCCCAAAGGCCCTAAAGTATAAAGTCAATGTGGAATTGCTGCAATAAAGTGATATTTGCCTCATATTGAATAGTGCAACCTGCTTCATATAACTTTCATTATATGCCGATGCCTGTGCTAATCGGGTGCTAGCGTGCACTATAAACCAATTATTTCAAAGATTAATTTTTATTGCACTGCAATAAATCAAAACTCAAATTGTGACATTAAAAAAATAAACAATTCCTTGAAGAAAAGCAGTAAATGTAAAAGCATAATTCAAATTCAACTTGGAATATTTCTCATGCAATGATCTAAACTTTTAAAAATATAACAAACAATTTTTACACATCACATTTAAAAAGTCTGTTGAAACTCTACACAAGATTCAGCTGGTAACCATTATATTAAAAAAAAAAAAAAGATTTGTTTTGGTTATTGTACACAGATCTGTGATGAAATGTACAGTCAAACCTCCATGTTTAGGAACCACAGAAGGAAAAGATAACTACTCTTGATACTTCCCACAAGAGGTATTCCAGAAGAGTTATTTTAAATCCATGCTATTTATTTTCAACTTTAATTTATAAGCACCATAAGAAAGCTTGAAATTAATGGCAGTTTTTTTAATGTAACCTACAAAACATGCCTCAAAAACACATTTAAAAAGCATGCATAGTTTCAATAGTAAATATACATAATTTCAGTTAATTTTTTCTTGTTAAAAAATATTCGAAAAGAGCCGATTTTCAAGACATAGTAAGAGAAAATGACTGTAAAGACCTCAAAAACTGTCTCTAGAGTTCTAATAATGTCCGAGATATGGAGGTTTGAGTGTAAAAGTTAGTTTAAAAATCAACCGAGAATAGTACAAACATTTTTTAACAAATAAACCAACTAAAGGTAGGTCATTTAGTCACAAAATATGGCTACAAAATTGAATCCAAAATAGATGAACTTTTGTGCTAAAATACATGCATGATGGATGAAAGCGGTGGCCATGTATGAAAAGTAAAACAAGGCACTGAGTTTTGAGCACAAAACCGTGATGACTCTGTATAGATGAAATTGTGGAACTTATACTCAAAGATACGGCATGTAGCTTTTGACAATGAGCAAATGATCGTACTGCTGATTTCCGACACCTTTCATTTTTTAGTCTTCCAAGTAAAAAAAGATGAATATGGCAAGTGAAATTTTATGGATCATTATGGGAACTCTCTACAAACTAGAAGCAATTTTTTTCATATTTTAGAAATAAAATAGCATAATAAAAAAGATTTACAGTTGATTATTGAATTGCAGAAAGTTTGAGAGAAGAATTAAAAACTGATTGTATTGAATTAAATTTTAAAGAAATGTAAATTACATGATAAAACAATAATTTTAGTATGCAAATCAAGCCACTCTTTTTTAATTCTCTCCCTAAACCTGATTCAAGATGATATATTTATGATACAGTTTACAGAAATCTAATCTAGGGTAACTAAATCAATGAGTGTACAAATAACTATGGTTACTAAGTGAAGACAGAAAAAAATGCTTTTAACAATATTGTGAATGAATTCTTCAATGAACTTCTGAAACATCAACTTCAAAAATTATCCACCAACTCATGAATTTATTACAACTATATGATACAACAACTCTTAGCTAACTCTAAGAGTATATTTCTCCATTCTAAAAATGTAAAAGACAATAAAAATTAGTCAAAAAATGTGATTAAAAATTTTCCTGCATTTCAAAAAAGTAATGAATTATGCAACAAAATACAGACGAAATCAATACATATCAATAACCAACTGCATTTCTTCTTTTTTTTAAATCACGCAACAAACATAGATTTTATAGTTTCAGGCATGTAATATGAAATATTAGATAAAACATCAAATATAGAGTCATTACATTTTATAAAATTAATATTTCTAAAAACATCCATTTCTTTGTAAGTAAATTCTATGTTAAGATCATAGAGACAACACTCCCAAAACTAATTCATAAAATTAATCCACTTCATGCTTCTTTATTTGGAAGACTAAAAATCTAGTAAAAGTTTCCTTGGTTAACTTAAAATAATACATATGAAAGAAACAATAATTACAACAATAATAAAAAAGTTCAGTTAACAACTTTTGATCACTAAACCACTACCAATTAAAAAAAAAAAGAAGCTGAAAAGAAATGTACAGTAGCCAAGAAAACTTTTACTGGGCATCATCTAAGAGCATCCGAAAACAATCCTCAGTGGAAAAGTCTCCGGCTAGCGATACACAAAACAGTCACATGTTGTTACAATGTCACTAGTCTTCTTTCACAACTCTGTGATCTTTTTCAGAATTCAGAGCCAAGTCAAGACACTATCTTTACTGGCAGATAACAAAGCTTCAACATCAGAAAGTATGTCAGCATTCAGTTCTTCCTGTTAATTAAAAAAGAAGTATATTTTATTCAATTAACCGAATACTAATTGTTATTATTACTATTCATCACACAGTACCACAATAAAAATAAAAAAAGGTATGGACTTTAGGAGGAAGATCTTATATAATTAAAAACTGAGCGTATGTATCTCTGTATGTACCTATGTATGTCCAAACTTCTTCTCCCGAATGACAGTGAACTGACCATCGAACCAGGTATGGATGGATTCGTAATCTTCCCCATGTTTGGCTATTTAACATAATCCTCCGATAATAATTAGCGGAGATATCAATTAAAAACTATTAATTATGACAGTTAGGTTTTGACACAAAATCCTTATTTTTCGAAGGCTTTCCTCCATTGAAATTATTATTCAGTGTTTCATCTCAACTTTCCGCAACAATGCTTTTATTAAAATGTATATATAGCGTGAAGAAAATCACTGAGATGAAAGATCTGTTGCCATTTTTTTCTCGAATATGAACATGTAAAATTCTTGTTTTTTTTTGTTTTTGTTTTTTTTTTTGAGGCTTTTCCTGTGATCAGGGGATTCAAAATAGTTACTTTTTGGGTTTTTTTCTGCAATCCGCTGCAAAATTTTACTGACTTTTTTTTGTTTTGGTTCAAGCCTGAGTGTTGAACTTGCGTCACTTGACGTAACTTTTATTTTCAAGGTGGACCGTGCAAAGCCAGGCAACGCAGCTAGTAAAATAATAATTTTGGTAGACATTGAAATTAATCACTCGCCACTTGGGGACTAAACGTCTTCCTTTGGCGACTATTTGACTGATTCCCCCCCTTCCCCCCCCAAAAAAAAGTCATTTCTATTTTGTAGGACTTAGTGAGGTATAAGTTACCCTGCGTTCTCACATAGTATTCTTTGTCGCCAATGGATAAGAAAGCCATTATTTGTTTCACTCTCCTATCCCACCAAGAACTAGCAAGTGCAAACGTGTGGGTTTGAACACTTGAGGGTTGCGGGGAAAATAAAAGAAATACCAATGAAACTTCTGTTTGCTCTCATATGACAATATTTTCTTCTACCGTTTACCTTTTACTGCAGTGCCTTTTTGTTTCCAAAAAAAAAGTACTAGGTAATGTAGCTACTAATGAAAAACAAAGCTACTAAATTAAAAGTGTCTATTGGTCACTACAACTAACTAAAAGTTTGAATTTTCATGTCAAAGTTTCAGACATATTAGTACTTCCTCTAGTGAACACTATTCAATTCGGAACTTTTTTTAGATACTGAAGCAACAGCTAGTCTACAGAGATGCGAGTGCAACAATTTTTAACTATTTACCTATAGTCAGTAAGAAGGGATGAAATACTTTGCTTTTGAACAGGACTGAAGCATTGTAATGCGTTCTCAAATACAGCTAAGTATATTTTATTTAAAGGCTAAACAACACCCTTAAATAACTCATAAAAAAATTCTGAAGCACACTAGATTTTATACTTTTGCAAATACTAGCATTGCTGAACGCCTTGAAAAAGAAATATTAGATAAACTTTGAACCTTATTAGATATAAAGTACGAGTGTATAGGAGGAAATTATACAAGTAGTACAGCCTTGGTTAAATTGTTTTGGTCGGGAAATGCTAAAAATAAGAGAAAAATCATTAACCCAAATCTAAGCCGGAAGATCATTTTTGAATTCATTTTACTTTATAAAGACTTATTTTTCTTAAAAAAATAGAAAGAACTCTCTTGCATGCATTATGACTCTCACATATAGAAAACATACTGTTTGTGGTGTACTGGTTTCTCCAACTTACAAAATAATAAGTTCTTTATTCTTTGCAAACACATGACAAAAAGGAAATGAATGAAAATTGCGATGAAATTAAGAAATGTAAAATTGAATTTTGGTAATGCCTCTATGGTAGTAGCATTGAGAAAGCCAAACAGAAGTTTAAATAAAGGAACAGCAAAAGCTCTTTAACAGTTTATATTTTTACGGTATTTTTATGCAAAACACTTTGTAACCACACAAGTACAAACATTTTCCTTTTATCACTTTTCACCAAAATGACAAAGAGAACAGGAAAGTGGGGCAAAGGCATTAGACTGAAATATGCAGAACTTTGGCAGTTTACAACGACTAAGGTGGATTTTGACTCAGCATAGAGCTTTGAATGCCTAGCAAATGACTTTAAGATCACAGTTGTCCATTTAAAAGATGTTGATGAAACAAGAAATACAGAGGAATCTACAACAGCTAAAAGGCAACTAAAAACAACAAAAAAGAAAACATTCAATTAATTTTTTTCTGTGCTTTAAAGATATAGTATCTATTTTAACCAAAGTAACAGAATATTTTTCGGCAGAACAATTATACATATTAATGCAGTAAATGGAATAAATATTTCTATAATGACATTCAAAAATCAAGAATAACAGATCATTTCCAATGAAATATTTAAAAGCATTCTACGGGCAGATGGCATTGTTTCTCAGCATTTGAACAAAAACCTGGACAGGATAAAAAAAGATCCTGATACCAGGGAATTAAAATGAAAATTTTATAACAAGCCCCAGAAAGTATTTGTAAAAAAGGTTTGAACCCTTTAAAGCACATCCATGAAATACGTATTATTTTTTTATTTTAAAAATTGGCCAGATGATGCTTCAGTGCTAGTTGAATTCAGGAATAACTACATTAAATTGCCATAATTTCAAAAGAATATTTACTAAAGGGGGGGGGAGAGGTATTTTACAAAAAAATGTCATTCTTTTTATCCGCAGATTTTCTACTCTCATAAAACTATCTTAGTGTGCAAACATTGGAGTAGTGGTTACATTTAAAGTCAGCCTATAATGAATCAAATGTAATTTGAATATTAACTAATGTGCCAAAGTTCAAAACAACGAACCTAAATTTTTGAAATGTAACTTTTAAGCTATAAAAACGTCCAAAACCTGATAAAATCTTTTCCAACACCTTATTAAATAGTTGAAACAATATTTGTAAATAGGAACTAAAAAAAATTTTAAGCGCTCTACACACACACACACACACACACACACATATATATATATATATATATATTTACATATATATATATATTTATATATATATACAGGGTGTCTCAAAAGGTCGTTTACAAACTTAACATGCTGGTCTGTCATATCATGATGAACAAGATTTACATAGGAACATGTGTTCGCAAACGCAATGCTGGCGCACTCCATGCACACAAAGTCAGACACTAACGGATGCACAACATGTCACATATCTATTATACAAAGACGGTTTTATACAACATTTTAGTCTTTTAGGAAAGCTTAAAGCAGTTGCTAAAATTTGAGTCCTGCCAGCTCTCATAATCACGTTGCAACGACAACGCAGCGATCAGAGAAATCTTGTCAGAATGGATCGTTATTACGACGGTCGGTACTTCGTTCTTTGCGACGGTGTCTGACAGTTAAAGGCAGCAAATTTCAACAACAGCTATAAGCCTTCCTTGAAAACTAAAATGTTGTGTAAAATCGTCTTTGTGTAATAAATATGCGACATGTTCTGCATCCGTTAGTGCCTGACTTGGTGTGCGTAGTGCGCCAGCATTGGGCTTGCGAACGTATGTTACTATGTAAATCTTGTTCATCATGATATGGCAGACCAGCATGTTAAGTTTGTAAACGACCTTTTGGGACACCCAGTATATATATATATATATATATATATATATATATATATTGCTAATGCCTAAACTGCTGAACTTTTACATTGTACAAAAATCTTCACTACAGAAATTGTGTCGAGCAATAAAAAGAGTGTTTTAGATAAGATAACCTAACAAGAAGATGCCGACGTGACAGGAAAAGTTACTGATAAAGAGAATGTTAATGACATGTTGAATGAATGTGAGATCATATCTGATGAAGAATTGGAATCCAGAAATAAGAAAAAAACCTCTTATGGGGAAAGTATCTGACCAGGAGAAAAAATTCTTAATTTTCTTCGAAGATAAAACTGTGTTTCGGAATAGGATGTGATAATTTTGATCTAATATGAACAGAAACTTCAGCTTACAGAAAATAATATTTTAAAACAAATAACTAACACTTCTATGTTCACAAACTTGTAAATACAAAATGATAAGTAGTAATACATAACTAGCAAGTAGCAATTATATACCAGTTGTTTATATCAAATGTAACAATTAAAAAAAAAATGAAATTAAGAAAACAGTAAAACGTTTTAGGTCATTCCACAGTATTT
Source organism: Uloborus diversus (assembly GCF_026930045.1). NCBI lineage: Eukaryota > Metazoa > Arthropoda > Arachnida > Araneae > Uloboridae > Uloborus > Uloborus diversus. Next base: position 168,443,231 of record NC_072731.1, on the reverse strand, counting down.
GGTTGTGATATATCCCATATGTAATGATAAGTCTCAAAATATTTCTATTTTTCTCAGTGAAAAAATACAAACAACACTTAAAAGTAATAGAAAACTTTGTTATCTGTATTGTTACAGTGGAAAAGAGTATAAATATTTTGAGATTCAGCATAAGGTACAGGACATTTCACAGCCAAATAATGTGGAATGACTAATATATTTCATTATGGGTTATCCCAACACAATTATTAATCATTTTAATATTTTAAAACTCAAGTACAGCAGAAGACCGTCATAACGCCGACCTGTATAACGCAATTCTCTATAAACCGCACTAGTTTTCAGAAGTAAACAATAGGTTTTGAAGTTTAAAAAATCCCTCTGTTTTGCTTTTCAAAAATAAAAATTGTTGAGCAAATAAAATTTTGAAAGTTTTTCATCTTTCCATCTTATTTCAAAGCTTTTAAATTGAAAATTAGTACTCATAGCAAACAGAAAATACCAGATGACTCTTGAAAATGCAGCTGTTATGCAAACCATGAAGCTAGCAGAAGTGCAGGATTTTGATTGTGAAACATATTTATTTGTGAATAACTAATTGTAATATTGGTGCTTTAATATTCATCCTAGATAAAACTCATTCTGAAATGCAAATATATAGATATATTCTGAATATTAGTTTCAAAATTTGTGAAATGATCTACATAACGCAAAAACCTGTATAACGCAAAGGCTCTGGTCCCAAGGTGTGTGTTATAACGGTCTTCTACTGCACATCTTTGTGCATGTGTGTGAGGGGGGGGGGGATCACCTAGAGACAAATTACTCCTAACTTCTACGTTTTGAAAATATAATATGAATTACAAGCACATTTTTTAAAATGGACAAACATGACAAGCATATACTAAGTATAGTCTTTGTTCTTCTTGGTTAGCTAAAATAAATATTAATAATGATATAATTCATGTACTACATCTCAACTTACTTGCAAACTTGGGACTAAAGAATCAGTATCCATATTATCATCCCCAAGATCTAAATTTGTTTGCAAGTCCAAGCCTAAGTCGTTACTATGTCGATCTAAAAAAAAAGTTAACAAAATATACACATGAAAGCTTTTTTATAATGTAAGCAGTACAATAATTAGTTGCAAAAATATGTCCAAAATTAATACATGGCATTCAAGAAATAAAGAAAAGGGGAGTTCAATTGAACCAAGCACTTCGATCAGAGGTCTATTGTGCTGGTTCCCAAACAAAAGTCTTAAACAGACCCGTACTGCTGTGCTAAGCACAAATGTCGTATCTGCACTTTTTATCAAAATCGAGTTGCGGTCACCAGGTGGTTCTTTGTCACATATTCTACCGAAATACAATGTTTTATAGTCATTTGTCAATGGGAAATATATATATTTTTTTAAATCTGAAAAAGTTGCATCTGAATGAAATACTTGGTAGCGCAAAACTTTAAATAGTAATTTTTCACTTTGAACTCGGCTATAGATACCACTTTTGAGCTTAGCACGGCAGTGTAGCCGTAGAAAAATTCAGCAGACACCTAATTTGAATGTCAAGAATATCCCAAGGTTGGAGTAAATGATGACCGAGGTGTTCAAATCTATAAGCAGATAGCACTTCACAACCACATAAGATGTGAGTACATAACAGTTTCCTCATGATAAAGGCAACCCTACAGTTTGGATCATCAAAGACTCCCATGGTAAGGTGTTGCTTTAAGGTGCAATGACTAGTAAGAAGACCATTAACCTTTCTCATACTATTTCTGTTAAGACTTAACAGCAAAAAAATTAACTTTTCTAGAATTTTTGAATGAAAATTACGCTTCAGATATTTTTCAAAATTTTGACTTTTTAAAAAAATTTTCAACCAATTAAGCTGAATTAGGTATCAATTACAAGCTAATACTTTCCTCTTTCAATATAAACAGTAAAAAGTATTCTGTAAATAGTGGGGTGTTCCTACTCCTTATCTAACGTCAGTTTTTATGCTTTTTCAATTGGGAGATTAAGTCATATTTTTGGAGTACCAACTAATATCTGCCTCAATTTTTTTTGTAGTATATTTAAATCATCTTCCTGCTATGCAGAAAAAATTACAAGGGTATTTTTTGTTATTTTCAAAAAAAAAAAAAAAAAAAAAAATATATATATATATATATATATATGTTACGGCCAAAGCCCGAAATCGGCCAGTTCGCGAATTGGCCAGCCAATTCGCGAACTGGCCAACATTGCCGAAAACTTACCGGCCAAAGCCCGAAATTTTCTTCATTTTGGGCTTTGGCCGGCCAATTCGCGAAGTGGCTATGGACGATCGGCCAAAGTACGAAAAAAGAAATGAGGAGCAGACTGTTTTACACAATTTAAGAAATGATGTATTTTGAAATGAGTACTTCGATGTACTATTTTTTCTAAAGTATACTTGCTTCAAAAACGAGTTCAAATATATCTGATACCTCTTTGTTGAAAAGCTTGAAATGTTTAAAAATATCTCGTGTTATTCTTTTCGTATTTAAGCCATAATAGATATTATTCAGTGAAAGTACATGATGTAACAACGTGATTGCGTAAAGAAGTACATTTGCGCCCTTCAAGTGAGCGAATTATATCTTAAATAAATGCGTTGTATAAAGTGTGCGAATGCAAAGGTAAATGAAATTAAGGACGATCGACAGTCTTTTTCTGTTCCGTAGACTTAATTTTAAAGATCCTGGATCACATTGTACCAAAAAATATCGCTTCAAAAAATTTTAAATTATTTTGGAAAGCCTTCATAATAAGGGCTCATTAAAACAAATTAAAAAGCGAAAATAGTTGTGTTGTTAATATTATTTAAAGACATTTCTTTAATGCCGCTTTTTGTCAAACTTCCCCTACAACATGTCCTTATTAATACTTTATACATAAATGTCATTATATTTATTTTAATTTTCTCTTAGCATTGTTTTTTCCTTTGTAAAACAGTAAAAATTTTGTTGAATCAATATTTCGGAAGAGAAAGCAATCTAGAAAATTAAGCATATTTTCCTTACATTTAGGAAAGGTTGTTCTTACTGTCATAGTATTTATTTTAATTCTTTTTTTTTCGAACGTGTTCACGCATGTTTTACTGCATTTATTTTAAGGCTGAATTGATTGCGTGTATTTTAGTTGGTTTTCTCTTCGTCTTGCTGTATTTGCAATGCGAAGTTTTAATTCAAAACTTTTTCTTCTCGAGGATGCGGCATTCATTTATATAATTTACGTTGCGTATATTTGAGCAAAATTCTCTTTTCTTCTACGGGGGATGGATAAGCGAGATTTTCCTTTGGTTCTAGATACAATGTGTTTTTATTTACCTTCTCTGCGAGGAAGACGAGAGAGCGGGATTATCCTTTAAACGCTTTCGTAAGAAAGGTTATATCGCTAATTGACCGGAGTTCGCTTCGCTTGCAAATCGATTGGATAACGAAGCGTGGTAACTTGGCGAGTTTGGAGAAAAAACTACAGAGTTCTATTAATTATTTTACATTTTAAAGCAACTTTTTATGTACTTTAATGTCTTTTTCATGTAGCAAAATATTTTACAATTGCAGATTTTTTTAAAAATAGATTTTCTTAAAGAGTATACGCATTTAAGTATAAGAAAATGATTATTTTGCATCAGAGATGGGAGGGTGGGGGGATTTTGATTTATTCAGGAACCTTCCTTTAAATTCTTAGCACGGGAATCGTCATGCGGGTATAGCTTGTAATTAATAAAAGTACTCTCATACTTTTCGAAATGGCTTGTCGCACCAACGCAACGGTGTGAATAGACTGTGAGTACAGACTAATCGCATGGACTCAGCGCAAAACATGCTAAATTTCCCATCTTTGCTATCTCGTTTTTTAATTGTCAATTCTACACAAATGAAAGCAGAAAGAAAAAAAAAACATTTGCAGCTTCTCAAATTTTAAACTTTCTGCTTCCAATAAAGCATATTTCAAGAAAAAAAAATCAGACATGATTATTTAATTAATTTCTAAATGGAAACAAGTTCATATTATTCGTGCAATAAGTCCTTTCCAAAACGTGTGTTGCCGAAGATTAAGTTGCTATATTTGGATTTTCATCACTACTTTATAGCTAATTTTTTAGTCATGACTGATTTTGGCTTCGAGATTTTCTCTGAGATGTGGTTTTGTAGAAATTCGGGATTCAGAGGGATTTTAAATAGAACCGATTTTAAATGGAATTCTGGGGGGGGGGGGGGAGCACACGCTAAATTCCTTACTTGTGATTAGGTTTGGTTTCAGAATGAAAATTATTTTTAAAATTTGTGTCACACACACTGAAAGGTTGAGAAACACAGCCTTAGGCTTAACCTTATCTGGAACCGGTCAAGTATTATGTAGGCAGAAAGGGGAGACTAAGGGCTGCTTATTTTCTCTGACAAGGGAAGTGGGGTCACAAAAATTCTTAGGTAAGCATTAAATAATGAACAACAAAAAACGTGGGAAAAGAGCATCCTGTGACGCACAATATGGCATAAAATCCTATATAAGCAAAATGGGAAGGGGTATAGCGCATGCTTATTTTTTCTCACAAGGTGGGGGGGGGGGAGGTACAAAATGAATAAAAAAATGCCTACACAATACGTGAATGACACTTTATTAGCGATCGCATGTAATTTCAACTGAAAGTATTCACATATAGAAGTGAAAATATCAGAAATACATACTCATAGCTCAGTCGAAGAACTAACGCCAAGAAAAACGAGGTCGAAGTTTAGAATATCTATTGTCACGACCTTCACAGGGACATGGTTGCACCCTCCAAGCCCAACGAGATGACATCATATCAGCCTATTGGGAAACTAGGGATCCGACTCTGTATTAAAGTACTATAAATTTGACTGGTTTTATAGAGGGAGGCGGGCCTGGTGGCGAAACTGACAAGGGACTCGATTTGGCTCTCGACGGCCCTGAACCAACCCTTATTTTCTAGTTTCTACCACTTGCATGCCGCGCCGTCACACTGGAAGCGACACATGCGTCGTTTACCTGTTAATCTAAAATATTTCGTAATCATTTCGGACTTTGGCCAAGAATTTCTGGCCACTTCGCGAAATGGCTAGCCAAAGTAGAAAATGCAATATTAATTGCAAGTATTTCGGGCTTTGGCCAAACCTCTTGGCCAATTCGCGAATTGGCCAGCCAGTTCGCGAACTGGCCGGACTTCGAGCTTTGGCCGTAACATATATATATATATATATATATATATATATATATATATATATATATATATATATATATATATATATATATATTGCAGAGAATTTACTTCAAATACAATTTTTCTACAACTTTAAAACCTTTTGAGCGTAAACAAAAAAAAAAAACCCAAAAACTTTTCGGAACAATTATTACTGCAGTGTCAAAGAATAAAAATTGAGTTGTATAAATCGTAAATCCTTAAAAATTTGTTCACTTTGGAAAAGAATTGTGCAAACAGCTCTATTCAGATTTGCCAAAAAAAAAAAAAGTTTTTGATTAAAAATATACTAAATATTAAGAATAATAATAAAAATAATAGTGGAAAAAACATTTCTTATGACCTTACTTTGCATATTTTTCAACATTAAATGTCAAAAAGAAAAAAAAAATTTATTGAATGACTATTAAATAGTTTTCATAATGTGAACATGTTTATATTGCATAACACCAGACAATCATCCTCTGCTCTTACATTACTAATACAGTCTAACTTTAGATTTCTCTAAGGAAGATTTTTTTTGCTGATTAAAGCATATTTTACAATAACTTTGAAATTTAGTTTAAAATTGATTAAAATTCTGGTTTTTCTCATCTTTTGCTACAAAGGAAATGTGTTCCATCTGTTCATATTTTTAAAGAGCTCAAACAGAAGGTATTCAAGGAAACTTTGTAAGTTGTTCTGCAATAAAGGAAAAAAATGTAAGACAACTTTTAACTGAATTAAGAAATAGAGTAATTTTTTAAAAAAATGCAGTCCATATACTAAGTGCTATGCCACAAAGCTATGTGTTGATTCACTTTTAAAGCGCAAGAAGAGCAATGTGTACAAGGTGTGTATAGTGTGTGAGCAACAAATTGTGTTTGCATTATTAAAATAAATGTAAACAATTGCTTGTACTCATACCAGGAACAAAATTATGTAAGATAAACACAACAGTAGTGGCCAGTGCTTAGTAGTAGCCACTTCAAGGTTTATATTTGAAAAAATAGCATTCCATTTTTTCCAATGGATTCAACCGTGCAGGAGGTAATACCTCTTGCACAGGGAATGCAATACCGGACCATAAATTCAATACCGGTATTCGGTATTTTTAAAACGTGATCCCAGAATACCAATATTAATACCAGTATTTGAAATTTCTCTGCTCCAAAACATTTCATTTTGTTGCCACATTTCATAATTTTGTACACAAATTGTATCATTTATGGAAACGTATTGTGAACAAATATAAAATGAAGGAACAAATATCATAAGAAAAAAATCAATAATAGTAAAAAACATAGTGCATCTATTAAGTTATCTCTAAGCCTGGAACTCATTTTAGTGCTCAACTTTCCTACAGTTGAAAATACTCTTTCTGAATTTACGCAGCTCAATAGTACCTTTAACAATCGGTTACATAACCTCTTCTAATTGTCTAGAAGTCCTTCATCTTCAAGTAATTCGGTCTCTTGCGAGTTATTTTTAGATAAACTCCCTTTTTTTTGTGTGTGTATGTGTGTTTCTTTTGTATTTTGTGTATTATTATATTTTTAAAATTTATAGCTAGTTGAAATTTCTTACCGAGAGACGATACTAAATATTTCAATATTAACGTAATTTTCTCTTGAGCAGGAGAGATTCGTGTTTGCTTTTTAGCAACTCTTCGGTTTGAAATCTACAGTAAACTTGACTAAATATAATCTTGCTAGATGTAAATATCAGAAAATATGTTTCAATTGATTGTGCTTATCTCTATGCAAATTTTAAAGGCACTATGTCATTTTTAGCCTACTTTCCCAGTAAAAGTCAGAAAAAGAAGAAAAAAGCATGAAAGAAGGCTTAATGCATCTTAAAAATATCGTGAAAAAACAAAAAAAAGTCAAAAATAAATAAAATAATTAAATAAATATTGAAAAATTAAAAATTGGAAAGTAGGGTATTGAGATGGGGAAAAATGTCTGTCGGTCTGTCTGTCTGTCTGTCTGTCTGTCTGTCGGTCTGTCTGTCAGTCTGTCTGTCAGTCTGTCTGTCGGTCTGTCTGTCTGTCCCCCCCTAATAACTTTTGAATGAATAGTCCGATTCGAACAAACTTTTTTTTGTTCGAAAGATCTCGGCGAGGACACCTCATTCCCATATTTCACTTTTTGATTTGAACTATTTTTTGTTCAATTTTGAACAGTTCAAAAAAACTTAACATTAGCGCCTACGGGGAAATTCAAAGCAATTCCGAACTGTGAGGCGAATTTGCTTCAAACAAACTTTGTAGGAAAAAGCTTTTGATAAAAAACTTGTATATAAGATATCTTTTTGATTTGAACAATTTTCCGTTCAATTTTGAACAGTTCAAATCCCTTAACATTAGCGCCTACGGGGAAACTGAAAGTCAATGTAGATTCCGTACTTGAAGGCGGATTTACTTCAAACAAACTTTGTTGGAAATAGCTCTTGACGACCTACTCCCGACTCCGACTCCGAGAATTTAGGGGGACCTGACACCGACTCTGACTCCTGTTCCCGACAATTAATCGGACTCCGACTCCCCGACTTCGACTCTGACTTCGTAGCTTTGGCAAACATTTATACACGGAGGACAAATGACTGACTCCGATTCTTGGATATTCGACTCCGACTCTTTTATCCCAAAATGAGATTGACTCCGACTCCGACTCCGCTGCTGTGGTTTTAACTGTGAAATAATTATTGTTGATATGATTTGTTTTTATTTTCACGCTAAAATTTTAATTTAGGTATTTGGTTTTCGGTGAATAAACTCGAAAAATATGCGCAGACGATTTTTTTTTTTTTGACAATGAAAATTATTTCTTTAAGTTGACATTTTATTGTTAGCCTACTTTCCCAGTAACAGTCAGAAAAAGAAGAAAAAAGCATGAAAGAAGGCTTAATGCATCTTAAAAATATCGTGAAAAAACAAAAAAAGTCAAAAATAAATAAAATAATTAAATAAATATTGAAAAATTAAAAATTGGAAAGTAGGGTATTGAGATGGGGAAAAATGTCTGTCGGTCTGTCTGTCTGTCTGTCTGTCGGTCTGTCGGTCTGTCTGTCGGTCTGTCTGTCGGTCTGTCTGTCTGTCCCCCCCTAATAACTTTTGAATGAATAGTCCGATTCGAACAAACTTTTTTTTGTTCGAAAGATCTCGGCGAGGACACCTCATTCCCATATTTCACTTTTTGATTTGAACTATTTTTTGTTCAATTTTGAACAGTTCAAAAAAACTTAACATTAGCGCCTACGGGGAAATTCAAAGCAATTCCGAACTGTGAGGCGAATTTGCTTCAAACAAACTTTGTAGGAAAAAGCTTTTGATAAAAAACTTGTATATAAGATATCTTTTTGATTTGAACAATTTTCCGTTCAATTTTGAACAGTTCAAATCCCTTAACATTAGCGCCTACGGGGAAACTGAAAGTCAATGTAGATTCCGTACTTGAAGGCGGATTTACTTCAAACAAACTTTGTTGGAAATAGCTCTTGACGACCTACTCCCGACTCCGACTCCGAAAATTTAGGGGGACCTGACACCGACTCTGACTCCTGTTCCCGACAATTAATCGGACTCCGACTCCCCGACTTCGACTCTGACTTCGTAGCTTTGGCAAACATTTATACACGGAGGACAAATGACTGACTCCGATTCTTGGATATTCGACTCCGACTCTTTTATCCCAAAATGAGATTGACTCCGACTCCGACCTCCGCTGCTGTGGTTTTAACTGTGAAATAATTATTGTTGATATGATTTGTTTTTATTTTCACGCTAAAGTTTTAATTTAGGTATTTGGTTTTCGGTGAATAAACTCGAAAAATATGCGCAGACGATTTTTTTTTTTTTTTTTTACAATGAAAATTATTTCTTTAAGTTGACATTTTATTGTTTTTTTTTTATTTTGGTAAGTGCATTAATTCGTTTAAAAAATTATTTTCGGCAACAGGGGAAAAAGAAACGATTTTTTTTATATGATGTATTTATTTTAATGAACTTATTATTATTTTTTCGTTTTAAAAGCTGTTAAAAAAAATTTTTAATGGAAAGAAGTGTATTAGCTGCTTTGTTTAAAAGGTGCTGCTATTTTATTTGTTCGTTTTTTTGAAGAAAAGTAAGGAATATTTTATTCCTAGAAATCAGCTTAAAATATTAAAAAAAATATGTTGGAAAAAATTTGCGATTTTAGCTATTTTTGAGAATATTGATCAGGTACTAGAAAGTAGTATGGGTATACGGGAAAGTAGGCTCGTCTAGTTCTAGACGGAACTTCTTGTTAAATATTACATTGCCAAGTATAAAGCCAAATAGTGAGACAAGACAACAAACCAATGCTGGAGACAACAAATTACCATTTGTTATGCTAATACGAAAAAGGTTTTGTCAAATTTTGTACAGTTGAGACAAATAATTAAAAAACAAATCATTAAGTATCACTACAATTGATGGTTCAAATAAATTGCTCATAAGACATACGACAAATGCATTCAAAATTATACTCAAAATTAACTTTCAAAATAGGGAAAGTGAATGATCAGGGAAATGTAAAAAATAAAAACATGGTGCACTAAAGAGCACGAAAATGTGATTCATCTCACGATCTATTAATGACAATATCATTTTGCAATCTTCCGCTACTTTGGTTTAATGTTATTCTATTAGTTCATGCTTTTGAAGCCAAATTTTTACATCATTAGATTGGGTTTGGATCTGTAGCATGGAAAAAGAAATGTACATTTTAAAATATAAGTAGATTTTTAATAAGTTAAACTGAACATTCTTTAATTGAAACTACATATTTATTATTTTCAGTTAATACCGACAATACCAGTATTTTACCTCAGCAATACCGGTATTTCGAAATTGCTCGAAATACCGATATTCGGTATACCGGTATTGCAATCCCTACTTCTGCACACTTGATGCACTTTTGAATCCATTGGGAAACCTGGAATCCTTTTTTTTTTCAAATATAAACCTTGAACTAGGAACTACTGGTGTGTTAATCTACTTCTTAACAAAAAGTATTGTTTTCAAACTTTTCTCAAAGTAGTCACAGAAAAATAGATTTTAAAATACATCATTAGTGAAATATCAATAAAATGTTAATGCAATGGCTTAATTTGGCAAAAGTTAAGATTAACAAATTAAAGCATCCATTTTTTTATTGAAAAATTCTTAATACTTCACATTGAAAAACTGTTTCTTACCCTCTACATCATCTAAGTTGCTCAAGAAATCTTCTGGAGTGTGGGGAAGGCTATAGTTAGTACCTAAACCCAGACCACTGTCTGCACTTTCTTGGCGGGAATGGAAATCAGTTCCACCATCTAGAAAGGAGTCAAGGCTTGTAACAGGAGGTAGATCAACAAGGGATCCAGTAGGTGAAGCAGCTAAAGTAAGTTTTTCTCCAAGGCTTTGTCTGAGTATTAGTTCTTGCTGGAAATTTGAAAAACACAATAATAAAAAATAATGTTTTAGTGGGGAAAACATCAATTTAAAAACTTTGCATTCCCAACTAAGATACTTTTTATGCTATCTTGATTATTATTTCCAGTGAATTCCATTATGAGAATTTTAAACAAAAGTGAAAAAAAAATCCTGAGAAAAGTTTTTATGTATATGATAGAGACTTTGCACATGCATCTGCTTCTTAACTGACCTGAAACACAATAGAAATAAAATGGACAATGCATCTCATAGCAATATTTAAAAAAATCATTTGATGTTATTAGTATTTAGCTATCATAATTATTTTATTTATTAACTTTTGAGATCAATCTTCAAAGCTTAAATCTAAATATTTTCAGTGGTTGGACTCATGAAGTAAATGCCTTATTACCAAGGTGTCTGCAGACGTGTGTATGTGAAAGGAGGAGGGGGATAGAAGCTGGGTACAATCTGCCAAGACAAGACACATTGGCTATTGTTAAAGGTTCCGGTGCAGCTTCCGACTTCCTTGAAAGGACGACACAGTTCTTGAGAAAAACACAGGAGATTTATTTACACTATGTACAGGAAAGATCGTTAACAACTGCTAAATTAATCATCAGCAATTAAGCAAATATCAATCAACACCGTAAACTCAATGGTTACACACGTATTTACATTCAAATACGCAAAACAAAACAGCGAAATGCCTCGAAATAAACAGAGCTAATACACTCTCAGAACAACTTCTCAATCGAGTCTGACTTTTTATGCCACAGAGGATATTTATGAATCCTTGAAAAGTTTCCACAATGTTCCATTGAGAAGTTTCGATAACATTAACATTCTACAAATATCTCGTACTTTCTTTTTATTCATTCACAAGTTTTATCAATGAAAAAATAGGGGGTCCGTATACTTCAGTCGAATGTCAGGGGGTTTAATTTCGTACAAGTAACTATTTACAGGTTACATTACTACAATAATTTTAGATGAAAAATAATGGAATAAACGCCCAAATTAAGCTAGATTACGACAAATTAATCACAAAAATAATTACTATTTACAAAATTTGTAACATTGCCCCCTTCCTAAGGACTGCACGTCCCGGGCAGTACAATCCCCAGAAAGGGTGCCAAACTTCAATCACAAGTTTACAAATATACACATTAATTAATAACTAACAGATACAGAAAACACAATAATAACAAGAAATATTACTAAACATTAAAAGCAAAAATTATCTACAACTTTTATGTTATCAACCATGGTTGTTTACGTAAATACTCATGAGTATGGTATGGGGCTAATCGATCATAATGTACAACCCTAGGTTTTGCATTAGGTGATTTTTGGATCCTCACGACAACGTCATTCAGTCGGTTAAGGACTTTATAGGGTCCATCTTAATGCGACTGCAATTTGGGTGAAAGACCTTTCCATCGGATGGGATTCCATAACCAAACCTTGTCACCTTCATTGAATTCATTGGATATGAAAGGAGAGAAAGGCTTTTATCTTCACTCAAAGATATTTTCTCTTACTATAAAGACTGAAAATCTAATGATATTGATATGGATTCAGTGGAATTCTTGAGCAGCAATTAGAGTAAAAAAGTTGTGATCTGGGAATATTTATAGGGTAGCAAATATTGATTTGTATCAAAACAAGCAGATGAATTCAATTGTGTTATTAGTTTCATGTCTAACAAGAGTTCAGTCATCATGATTTTTACTGCCCTAATATTAATTGAAAATGCTTTTTCCAAAGGAATGGAAAAGATGGTTCTAGGGTTAAGCTGCTATCCAAAGGACTCTGAATAGTGCAATATTGGATCTTATTTTCTGGTATCTTAGTTATTCTATTTGTAAGTTGTGTGGAGTAGCAGATTTTTATTTGTTTATTTATTCTTTATCTGGAGGGGGGGGGAGGCACAACATAACTATATCATTAACTACCTTTAAATTTCTCTCTTCATAACATAAGTAAAAAATCTGAAACTATCATGATCAATTTATTAATTCTTTGATAGCAAAAAAAAATCTGCTTCAATAACTCCATGTTTTAATCATAACGACAATGCTTCTAAATAACAGTAACTGCCTCATTTAGATATTTTGCACTTTTTCAATGCCTCATAGGTTAAAAGAAAGGAGGAAAATCCTTGTTATAAATATTTAAACTACACCAAATTTAAATGAAAAAAAATCAAAGTGAAGTATCTTCCATCCTGATTTCAAATAGACTACAAGTTTCAAGACAAAAGCTAGCAAATGAGTGGATCATTTTATACCAAAGAAAATTAATAAATAACTATATGTATATCTACATATATTGAATTAATTTTCCTCTTTATGTTATTATAAGTATTGTATAATCATTTACCTGACGCATGATTTCTTGCTGTCTCAGTCTTAACTGCTCTCGCTCCATTTCTAAGCTCTGTACACGAAGATTTTGTTGTCTTTGTTGTAAGTTAATTTGATTGTTCAAAGTTGCAGCAGAACTGACAGCTGATGTTAAGGTTGAAGGCAGCTTTATGGTCTGTGTAGGTAGTTGCCTTGCTAAGCTAACGCTGTTGGCCTAATAAAAAAACATGACAATTTAGTTTCATATTTCTGTTAAACTTGCAAATTTGCATTTACATATTTATACATGAAAAAAAAGTATATATATATATATACATATTATATATATATTTTATATATATTATATATATATTTTATATATATTATATATATATTTTATATATATATATATATATATATATATATATATATATATATATATATATATATATATATATATATATATATATATATATATATATATATATATATATATATAAAATTACGCAATCAGAATTTCTAATATTAAACAAATTATAAATAATAAATGATGATAAAAAGGAAAAATGCAAACAGTTATTAAGTAGGAATAGATAAAGAGTGAATCCAGAGCTCATCAGCCGTGGAGG